>NW_020622272.1:0-1910 GCF_003573695.1 Papaver somniferum | reverse complement strand
CATTCAATACCTAGGAGAATAAGATCTAGTCTTAAGCTGATACCTCTTTAATGTTTAGAACTTAAGTATTTACTTCAACTTGAGCTCTCTCTATTACATTGGGAAGCATTTAAGATCTTTGTAACCATCAAAACTTAATACAAACAATCAGTCATTACCCCGTGGACGTAGACGAAAGTCGAACTACGTAATCTCTTATGTCTCATGATAACTTAGTTGCATTTACATTATATTTGTTTTCTTCGTTATTAATGTGATCTTGAGTATCTTTTATAACTTAGCATTATCAGTACAACAGAGGCATTTATACTACATAATATCCGATTCTCTGAGCTGTATACATTACGTAGACTATGGGAAAATTAGTAGTCACACGATAACAGAAACCCTAAAACTCTAAATCTGAGCAGGACAACACCAAAATTACTCCCATTCCTTCTATTTCAATCCCCTCCTCTTTTTTTTTCTCTAGATATATTTAGTTTTCAATTTTTTCGACTTCAGTTGGTAACCTCAGGGTTAGGTTTCCATTATCATTTTCTAGTTTTTCTAATATGTTGATTCTTTATCTCTGGGTTTCGAGATATCTTTAGTTCGAAACTTTAAGATATGTGAGTTGTTTATAATTTTAAATTTGTGGTTTCTTGTGATTATTTTTTTTGACTCAGAAAGGGAAAACTTTATTGAAAAAACCAGTTCATCACTAAGGAAATAATGGAAACTGGTGCAAAAATACAAGACAACCTATTGTTTGAGGGTGAAAACAGTTTCTGCTAGTTTCGGTAATTTCGTGTGATGTGGGTGAGAAACAAATCTAAACCCTAAACAATGTACTACAAGGGAGTAATTTAGTTTCGGTATTAAAGTTCAACAACCGTTAGTCAATCAAATCAATCGAAAACTAATAATAAACCGCAATTATCTGGTTTCCCACCGACGGTACTAATATAGCTTCTCAATCCCAAAGAAGTCTTTAAACTAAGCGGTCGTAAGAGATTTCGCCTAATTAGGTTATTTTCCTCTCTGAATAGGCGGCTCCACCAGTAACAACACAACTAGGTAATTTTGCTGGCTCTGAGGATTAGTTTGCTCGAAATGCAAACTTTGATATTTATAGACCAAGGAAGTTTGGACAACAAGGAATTTCCAAAACCGAAAATATTCTCAAGATATGCAATATATTTCCAAATTCGGTTTCCATAATTCCTGGAAATGCTTTGTCCAAACATTAACCGAAAATCTGTTAGAAAATCTCCAACTAGTAAATGCACATTACTAATTTTTATTTTCCAGAAATAAAATTAAAAACCTTAATTAAAAGATTCTCAATTTATTTTTTCGATCCGAGATTTTTCTTTAGCTATCAAGGAATATCTTTGAACAATAAAAGATAAACGTTACTGCACATGTTCAAAGTATGTCGACATCTTTATTTTGTAAGTCCTCTTTCATACTTACAATCTTGAAACCGATTTGCCACACTTTCAAACAAGTTGATAATTGGTTCATCTGACTTCCAAGAACTATGTAATTGATTAAGAATACTCAATCACCAAACATGGGTTTCACGGTTCTACCAAAACAAGTTTTGGTTCTACCTCCATGTGGGAACTGGAATTAGTCACACTAGCTTTCCAAAATTCGGTTGACTAGGTACTAGGATCGGTTCCCACATATATGTGGTATCTAACTTGTATTTATTGCACATGTCCATAGGATCTGTTCCCAATATCTAAAAACGTGTTGTACATGTCCATAGGATCGGTTCCCAATAACTAGAAACTTGTTGCACCTCTTACAAGGATCGATTCCCCTTTGTGATCGGTTGCACCTCTTACTATGATCGGTCCCCCTTTGACTAGAGTTGGTCACACCAATTACAAAAAATCGATCATACCATCTCAGGTGAT
>NW_020622271.1:0-515 GCF_003573695.1 Papaver somniferum | reverse complement strand
TGAATTTTTTATACCTTAACTCAAAAAAGTCTACACTCTTCGTTATAAGTCGGAAGTCGATTTCTGAGACTAAATTGTAAACTAGTTAAACTCATCTTTAACAGAAAAAGTTTGAAAAATATATTGTAATCACAATAAATATGTTCTAAGGTAGTACCTCTAGTAAAAATTGCATTTCTATGTACGTTAATTCAAGAATATATGAAGGAAATCAAATTTTACTATAGAAGAAGGACGAAAGACCAAGCAGAACTTATCCAAATCCTAACAAATTTCATCTATCTTGAATCAAATAGAAAGACAATGCCAACAAAAAAAAGAAAGTATTCATAAAAATGTTGAATTTTATATACGTTAACTCAAAAAGTCTACACACTTCGTTATAAGTCGGAAATTGATTTCTGAGACTATATTGTAAACTAGATATACTCATCTTTAACAGAAAAAGTTTGAAAAATGTATTGTAATTACAATTAATATGTTCTAAGGCAATACGTCTAGTAAAAATTGCATTT
>NW_020622270.1:5788121-5798000 GCF_003573695.1 Papaver somniferum | reverse complement strand
ACGTTTCTTTATAATAAACTAGTTACTATGTCTAGTTTTTTATAGAATTATATGATCAATACAAATATCTATATCGTATTGAGAAAAAAACATGATGAGTCTTGAATTAATTCAATCAAAGTTTTTCAGACACTGACACAAATGACCATATTATTATGCTTTTACACAGTATAAGGCACTAGTTAGTTGGTAAGAATGAGACATTTGTTCCAAATATTTTCTGCCCATGGATCTTCAAGGATTGCCATTTTCTTTTCCCAACAATCCTGACCGGTTTGAATAATTTCACGGCAACAAGTAACATCCTTTTGGCTAGGAAAAGTCTTTGTCACAAGAAGTTGTGTCAAAGTGTATATACTCGATTGAGAAATTCTACATTGTTCAGGCCATGTAGGTGCTTGTGTTGGGGAGTTACCGCTGATCATTGGTGCTTGTGATGGAGATCCTGTGAGACTGACACACTTGTCCCAAGTAATTTCCGCCCATGGATGAAGGTTAGCAAAAGCAGGAACATTTAGATCTTCAATAACCTCCATTACCTTTTCCCAGCAATACTTTGTAGTTTTTACAATTTCTTTGCAACATACTACATCCTTTTGGGTTGGAAAGGCCTTCGAGACAACAAGATTACCCACAAAATCTCCACATGGTCCGGACATTCTACATTGTTCTGGCCATGGACTAACCCAAGGTGCTTCTGCTGGAGAACTATCAATATCCCTCGCACCACTTACACCAATAAAAACCGAAGCACAAACAACAACGGAAAGAGCAACAACAAATCTAACATTATTAACTAGCTTCGTCATATCTTAATTTCTTTCTTGTTCTTTAATTCTTTTATCCTTCTTTTATTTGGAATGTCTCAACTATTTGATATGAAAAATGGATTGTGTGGTTCTTATTTATACACAAACTCGTGTAAATAAAAATTAATGTACTAGTCTAAAACTGATACTTTTAATTAATCTTAATTGATTATAACGTTTTTGATGTGCATGTCTGTTGTTGTGCTGCTTCATTTTACCTGAACTTAATTATCAATGTTTCAAAACCAAAAACGTTTAATTCTATTAAGAAAATAATTAAACTCATTGAGTTAGAATAAATTAAATGATTTGGGTTAGTCAAGTCACAAGGAAGGCTCACTCCCATAGTTTACGCATGCATATATCGGCGTAGTTGTTGGTTTCCCCTTGATGGGGGTTGTTGGGCACTCTTTTTGGGGTGCAAGTTATACCCTAAGAAGCACCGACAAGATCTCATAAATTTGGATACGGTGGCATGCATATATCGATCGCATATATTGTATATAAATTATACTCAGTTTAATAAAAAAAAATACCTGAGATGAAACTTATAAAATAAAAAATATTTATAAATATTATTTGGAAAACGAAAAAATATCAATGCAAACGATCTAATTCCACGCGCATTGCTACGTTATTGATGCAGACGAGCACGTCGTAGCCTATTTGGAGGCAAAATACCCGACTGTTGTGAAACAACCCGGCGGGTGTCTATTTTGATGGGAAACGGCCCAATAATCATGACAAGGCGGTCGTCGACCGCCTTGGTCTTATAAATTTAGCCATATTCCATTGGCTCGTGCATCTAAGACCCGATTTTGCCGTTTTAGGAAAGTCTTGTTCTGCTAATAACTTCTTCGTTAGGAGTCCGTTTGAGTCGCCGTTTGTGGACCCTAGTTTCTTTTTACAAGTACTTTCATTGATTAGGAAAATCTCAAGTTTGCCAAAAATAGCAAATTTTGAGTTTCAGTCGGTTTTGGGTTGTTTTCATCCTCTCTTGTCGCACAATTTTGGATTTTTTTCCCATGTCTTTTTAAGAATCTTCTAATTATTGTTTAAGATGATTTTTATTTATAGACAGGAAACCGAGGCCTGAATAATTATCTTCGTTCATAGTCGTTATTCCTAGGAATAATTGGAGGTCTAAACAAATTATCGTTTTCTTTCTTTTCAATAATATTCGCTGCACTAGTTATCTTTATATTATATCTATTAATGAGCATTAATGCTTTTAGTTCTAGCTCGTCAAGTGAAAGTTTTGTAACTTCGAAAAAAATATATTCAACCTCAGTCCTCCCACACAATGAAGTGGATCAATTGATTCTCCACTAACATCACGCATTCTATTTTCTCTTTTTTCATATAATTTTAGCAGTTCAGACTTATATATATATATATATATATATATTTTTATTTTGACGTTTCTTTATAATAAACTAGTTACTATGTCTAGTTTTTTATAGAATTATATGATCAATACAAATATCTATATCGTATTGAGAAAAAAACATGATGAGTCTTGAATTAATTCAATCAAAGTTTTTCAGACACTGACACAAATGACCATATTATTATGCTTTTACACAGTATAAGGCACTAGTTAGTTGGTAAGAATGAGACATTTGTTCCAAATATTTTCTGCCCATGGATCTTCAAGGATTGCCATTTTCTTTTCCCAACAATCCTGACCGGTTTGAATAATTTCACGGCAACAAGTAACATCCTTTTGGCTAGGAAAAGTCTTTGTCACAAGAAGTTGTGTCAAAGTGTATATACTCGATTGAGAAATTCTACATTGTTCAGGCCATGTAGGTGCTTGTGTTGGGGAGTTACCGCTGATCATTGGTGCTTGTGATGGAGATCCTGTGAGACTGACACACTTGTCCCAAGTAATTTCCGCCCATGGATGAAGGTTAGCAAAAGCAGGAACATTTAGATCTTCAATAACCTCCATTACCTTTTCCCAGCAATACTTTGTAGTTTGTACAATTTCTTTGCAACATACTACATCCTTTTGGGTTGGAAAAGCCTTCGAGACAACAAGATTTCCCACAAAATCTCCACATGGTCCGGACATTATACATTGTTCTGGCTATGGACTAACCCAAGGTGCTTCTGCTGGAGAACTATCAATATCCCTCGCACCACTTACACCAATAAAAACCGAAGAACAAACAACAACGGAAAGAGCAACAACAAATCTAACATTAACTAGCTTCGTCATATCTTAATTTCTTTCTTGTTCTTTAATTCTTTTCTCCTTCTTTTATTTGGAATGTCTCAACTATTTGATATGAAAAATGGATTGTGTGGTTCTTATTTATACACAAACTCGTGTAAATAAAAATTAATGTACTAGTCTAACACTGATACTTTTAATTAATCTTAATTGATTATAACGTTTTTGATGTGCATGTCTGTTGTTGTGCTGCTTCATTTTACCTGAACTTAATTATCAATGTTTCAAAACCAAAAACGTTTAATTCTATTAAGAAAATAATTAAACTCATTGAGTTAGAATAAATTAAATGATTTGGGTTAGTCAAGTCACAAGGCAGGCTCACTCCCATAGTTTACGCATGCATATATCGGCGTAGTTGTTGGTTTCCCCTTGATGGGGGTTGTTGGGCACTCTTTTGGGGGTGCAAGTTATACCCTAAGAAGCACCGACAAGATCTCATAAATTTGGATACGGTGGCATGCATATATCGATCGCATATATTGTATATAAATTATACTCAGTTTAATAAAAAAAATACCTGAGATGAAACTTATAAAATAAAAAATATTTATAAATATTATTTGGAAAACGAAAAAATATCAATGCAAACGATCTAATTCCACGCGCATTGCTACGTTATTGATGCAGACGAGCACGCCGTAGCCTATTTGGAGGCAAAATACCCGACTGTTGTGAAACAACCCGGCGGGTGTCTATTTTGATGGGAAACGGCCCAATAATCATGACAAGGCGGTCGTCGACCGCCTTGGTCTTATAAATTTAGCCATATTCCATTGGCTCGTGCATCTAAGACCCGATTTTGCCGTTTTAGGAAAGTCTTGTTCTGCTAATAACTTCTTCGTTAGGAGTCCGCTTGAGTCGCCGTTTGTGGACCCTAGTTTCTTTTTACAAGTACTTTCATTGATTAGGAAAATCTCAAGTTTGCCAAAAATAACAAATTTTGAGTTTCAGTCGGTTTTGGGTTGTTTTCATCCTCTCTTGTCGCACAATTTTGGATTTTTTTCCCATGTATTTTTAAGAATCTTCTAATTATTGTTTAAGATGATTTTTATTTATAGACAGGAAACCGAGGCCTGAATAATTATCTTCGTTCATAGTCGTTATTCCTAGGAATAATTGGAGGTCTAAACAAATTATCGTTTTCTTTCTTTTCAATAATATTCGCTGCACTAGTTATCATTATATTATATCTATTAATGAGCATTAATGCTTTTAGTTCTAGCTCGTCAAGTGAAAGTTTTGTAACTTCGAAAAAAATATATTCAACCTCAGTCCTCCCATACAATGAAGTGGATCAATTGATTCTCCACTAACATCACGCATTCTATTTTCTCTTTTTTCATATAATTTTAGCAGTTCAGACTTATATATATATATATTTTTTTTATTTTATTTTGACGTTTCTTTATAATAAACTAGTTACTATGTCTAGTTTTTTATAGAATTATATGATCAATACAAATATCTATATCGTATTGAGAAAAAAACATGATGAGTCTTGAATTAATTCAATCAAAGTTTTTCAGACACTGACACAAATGACCATATTATTATGCTTTTACACAGTATAAGGCACTAGTTAGTTGGTAAGAATGAGACATTTGTTCCAAATATTTTCTGCCCATGGATCTTCAAGGATTGCCATTGTCTTTTCCCAAAAATCCTGACCGGTTTGAATAATTTCACGGCAACAAGTAACATCCTTTTGGCTAGGAAAAGTCTTTGTCACAAGAAGTTGTGTCAAAGTGTATATACTCGATTGAGAAATTCTACATTGTTCAGGCCATGTAGGTGCTTGTGTTGGGGAGTTACCGCTGATCATTGGTGCTTGTGATGGAGATCCTGTGAGACTGACACACTTGTCCCAAGTAATTTCCGCCCATGGATGAAGGTTAGCAAAAGCAGGAACATTTAGATCTTCAATAACCTCCATTACCTTTTCCCAGCAATACTTTGTAGTTTGTACAATTTCTTTGCAACATACTACATCCTTTTGGGTTGGAAAAGCCTTCGAGACAACAAGATTTCCCACAAAATCTCCACATGGTCCGGACATTCTACATTGTTCTGGCTATGGACTAACCCAAGGTGCTTCTGCTGGAGAACTATCAATATCCCTCGCACCACTTACACCAATAAAAACCGAAGCACGAACAACAACGGAAAGAGCAACAACAAATCTAACATTATTAACTAGCTTCGTCATATCTTAATTTCTTTCTTGTTCTTTAATTCTTTTATCCTTCTTTTATTTGGAATGTCTCAACTATTTGATATGAAAAATGGATTGTGTGGTTCTTATTTATACACAAACTCGTGTAAATAAAAATTAATGTACTAGTCTAACACTGATACTTTTAATTAATCTTAATTGATTATAACGTTTTTGATGTGCATGTCTGTTGTTGTGCTGCTTCATTTTACCTGAACTTAATTATCAATGTTTCAGAACCAAAAACGTTTAATTCTATTAAGAAAATAATTAAACTCATTGAGTTAGAATAAATTAAATGATTTGGGTTAGTCAAGTCACAAGGCAGGCTCACTCCCATAGTTTACGCATGCATATATCAGCGTAGTTGTTGGTTTCCCCTTGATGGGGGTTGTTGGGCACTCTTTTGGGGGTGCAAGTTATACCCTAAGAAGCACCGACAAGATCTCATAAATTTGGATACAGTGGCATGCATATATCGATCGCATATATTGTATATAAATTATACTCAGTTTAATAAAAAAAATACCTGAGATGAAACTTATAAAATAAAAAATATTTATAAATATTATTTGGAAAACGAAAAAATATCAATGCAAACGATCTAATTCCACGCGCATTGCTACGTTATTGATGCAGACGAGCACGCCATAGCCTATTTGGAGGCAAAATACCCGACTGTTGTGAAACAACCCGGGGGGTGTCTATTTTGACGGGAAACGGTCCAATAATCATGACAGGGGGTCGTCGACCGCCTTGGTCTTATAAATTTATCCATATTCCATTGTCTCGGGCATCTAAGACCCGATTTTGCCGTTTTAGGAAAGTCTTGTTCTGCTAATAACTTCTTCGTTAGGAGTCCGTTTGAGTCGCCGTTTGTGGACCCTAGTTTCTTTTTACAAGTACTTTCATTGTTTAGGAAAATCTCAAGTTTGCCAAAAATAGCAAATTTTGAGTTTCAGTCGGTTTTGGGTTGTTTTCATCCTCTCTTGTCGTACAATTTTGGATTTTTTTCCCATGTCTGTTTAAGAATCTTCTAATTATTGTTTAAGATGATTTTTATTTATAGACAGGAAACCGAGGCCTGAATAATTATCTTCGTTCATAGTCGTTATTCCTAGGAATAATTGGAGGTCTAAACAAATTATCGTTTTCTTTCTTTTCAATAATATTCGCTGCACTAGTTATCTTTATATTATATCTATTAATGAGCATTAATGCTTTTAGTTCTAGCTCGTCAAGTGAAAGTTTTGTAACTTCGAAAAAAATATATTCAACCTCAGTCCTCCCACACAATGAAGTGGATCAATTGATTCTCCACTAACATCACGCATTCTATTTTCTCTTTTTTCATATAATTTTAGCAGTTCAGACTTATATATATATATATATTTTTTTATTTTTTTTTGACGTTTCAATATAATAAACTAGTTACTATGTCTAGTTTTTTATAGAATTATATGATCAATACAAATATCTATATCGTATTGAGAAAAAAACATGATGAGTCTTGAATTAATTCAATCAAAGTTTTTCAGACACTGACACAAATGACCATATTATTATGCTTTTACACAGTATAAGGCACTAGTTAGTTGGTAAGAATGAGACATTTGTTCCAAATATTTTCTGCCCGTGGATCTTCAAGGATTGCCATTGTCTTTTCCCAACAATCCTGACCGGTTTGAATAATTTCACGACAACAAGTAACATCCTTTTGGCTAGGAAAAGTCTTTGTCACAAGAAGTTGTGTCAAAGTGTATATACTCGATTGAGAAATTCTACATTGTTCAGGCCATGTAGGTGCTTGTGTTGGGGAGTTACCGCTGATCATTGGTGCTTGTGATGGAGATCCTGTGAGACTGACACACTTGTCCCAAGTAATTTCCGCCCATGGATGAAGGTTAGAAAAAGCAGGAACATTTAGATCTTCAATAACCTCCATTACCTTTTCCCAGCAATACTTTGTAGTTTGTACAATTTCTTTGCAACATACTACATCCTTTTGGGTTGGAAAAGCCTTCGAGACAACAAGATTTCCCACAAAATCTCCACATGGTCCGGACATTCTACATTGTTCTGGCTATGGACTAACCCAAGGTGCTTCTGCTGGAGAACTATCAATATCCCTCGCACCACTTACACCAATAAAAACCGAAGCACAAACAACAACGGAAAGAGCAACAACAAATCTAACATTAACTAGCTTCGTCATATCTTAATTTCTTTCTTGTTCTTTAATTCTTTTCTCCTTCTTTTATTTGGAATGTCTCAACTATTTGATATGAAAAATGGATTGTGTGGTTCTTATTTATACACAAACTCGTGTAAATAAAAATTAATGTACTAGTCTAAAACTGATACTTTTAATTAATCTTAATTGATTATAACGTTTTTGATGTGCATGTCTGTTGTTGTGCTGCTTCATTTTACCTGAACTTAATTATCAATGTTTCAAAACCAAAAACGTTTAATTCTATTAAGAAAATAATTAAACTCATTGAGTTAGAATAAATTAAATAATTTGGGTTAGTCAAGTCACAAGGCAGGCTCACTCCCATAGTTTACACATGCATATATCGGCATAGTTGTTGGTTTCCCCTTGATGGGGGTTGTTGGTCACTCTTTTGGGGGTGCAAGTTATACCCTAAGAAGCACCGACAAGATCTCATAAATTTGGATACGGTGGCATGCATATATCGATCGCATATATTGTATATAAATTATACTCAGTTTAATAAAAAAAATACCTGAGATGAAACTTATAAAATAAAAAATATTTATAAATATTATTTGGAAAACGAAAAAATATCAATGCAAACGATCTAATTCCACGCGCATTGCTACGTTATTGATGCAGACGAGCACGCCATAGCCTATTTGGAGGCAAAATACCCGACTGTTGTGAAACAACCCGGCGGGTGTCTATTTTGATGGGAAACGGCCCAATAATCATGACAAGGGGTCGTCGACCGCCTTGGTCTTATAAATTTAGCCATATTCCATTGTCTCGGGCATCTAAGACCCGATTTTGCCGTTTTAGGAAAGTCTTGTTCTGCTAATAACTTCTTCGTTAGGAGTCCGTTTGAGTCGCCGTTTGTGGACCCTAGTTTCTTTTTACAAGTACTTTCATTGTTTAGGAAAATCTCAAGTTTGCCAAAAATAGCAAATTTTGAGTTTCAGTCGGTTTTGGGTTGTTTTCATCCTCTCTTGTCGCACAATTTTGGATTTTTTTCCCATATCTTTTTAAGAATCTTCTAATTATTGTTTAAGATAATTTTTATTTATAGACAGGAAACCGGGGCCTGAATAATTATCTTCGTTCATAGTCGTTATTCCTAGGAATAATTGGAGGTCTAAACAAATTATCGTTTTCTTTCTTTTCAATAATATTCGCTGCACTAGTTATCATTATATTATATCTATTAATGAGCATTAATGCTTTTAGTTCTAGCTCGTCAAGTGAAAGTTTTGTAACTTCGAAAAAAATATATTCAACCTCAGTCCTCCCACACAATGAAGTGGATCAATTGATTCTCCACTAACATCACGCATTCTATTTTCTCTTTTTTCATATAATTTTAGCAGTTCAGACTTATATATATATTTTTTTATTTTATTTTATTTTGACGTTTCTTTATAATAAACTAGTTACTATGTCTAGTTTTTTATAGAATTATATGATCAATACAAATATCTATATCGTATTGAGAAAAAAACATGATGAGTCTTGAATTAATTCAATCAAAGTTTCACGGCAAGAATGAGACATTTGTTCCAAATATTTTCTGCCCATGGATTTTCAAGGATTTCCATTGTCTTTTCCCAACAATCCTGACCGGTTTGAATATTTTCACGGCAACAAGTAACATCCTTTTGGCTAGGAAAAGTCTTTGTCACAAGAAGTTGTGTCAAAGTGTATATACTCGATTGAGAAATTCTACATTGTTCAGGCCATGTAGGTGCTTGTGTTGGGGAGTTACCGCTGATCATTGGTGCTTGTGATGGAGATCCTGTGAGACTGACACACTTGTCCCAAGTAATTTCCGCCCATGGATGAAGGTTAGCAAAAGCAGGAACATTTAGATCTTCAATAACCTCCATTACCTTTTCCCAGCAATACTTTGTAGTTTGTACAATTTCTTTGCAACATACTACATCCTTTTGGGTTGGAAAAGCCTTCGAGACAACAAGATTTCCCACAAAATCTCCACATGGTCCGGACATTATACATTGTTCTGGCTATGGACTAACCCAAGGTGCTTCTGCTGGAGAACTATCAATATCCCTCGCACCACTTACACCAATAAAAACCGAAGAACAAACAACAACGGAAAGAGCAACAACAAATCTAACATTAACTAGCTTCGTCATATCTTAATTTCTTTCTTGTTCTTTAATTCTTTTCTCCTTCTTTTATTTGGAATGTCTCAACTATTTGATATGAAAAATGGATTGTGTGGTTCTTATTTATACACAAACTCGTGTAAATAAAAATTAATGTACTAGTCTAACACTGATACTTTTAATTAATCTTAATTGATTATAACGTTTTTGATGTGCATGTCTGTTGTTGTGCTGCTTCATTTTACCTGAACTTAATTATCAATGTTTCA
>NW_020622270.1:5762888-5788111 GCF_003573695.1 Papaver somniferum | reverse complement strand
TGGATCTTCAAGGATTGCCATTGTCTTTTCCCAACAATCCTGACCGGTTTGAATAATTTCACGACAACAAGTAACATCCTTTTGGCTAGGAAAAGTCTTTGTCACAAGAAGTTGTGTCAAAGTGTATATACTCGATTGAGAAATTCTACATTGTTCAGGCCATGTAGGTGCTTGTGTTGGGGAGTTACCGCTGATCATTGGTGCTTGTGATGGAGATCCTGTGAGACTGACACACTTGTCCCAAGTAATTTCCGCCCATGGATGAAGGTTAGAAAAAGCAGGAACATTTAGATCTTCAATAACCTCCATTACCTTTTCTCAGCAATACTTTGTAGTTTGTACAATTTCTTTGCAACATACTACATCCTTTTGGGTTGGAAAAGCCTTCGAGACAACAAGATTTCCCACAAAATCTCCACATGGTCCGGACATTATACATTGTTCTGGCTATGGACTAACCCAAGGTGCTTCTGCTGGAGAACTATCAATATCCCTCGCACCACTTACACCAATAAAAACCGAAGAACAAACAACAACGGAAAGAGAAACAACAAATCTAACATTAACTAGCTTCGTCATATCTTAATTTCTTTCTTGTTCTTTAATTCTTTTCTCCTTCTTTTATTTGGAATGTCTCAACTATTTGATATGAAAAATGGATTGTGTGGTTCTTATTTATACACAAACTCGTGTAAATAAAAATTAATGTACTAGTCTAACACTGATACTTTTAATTAATCTTAATTGATTATAACGTTTTTGATGTGCATGTCTGTTGTTGTGCTGCTTCATTTTACCTGAACTTAATTATCAATGTTTCAAAACCAAAAACGTTTAATTCTATTAAGAAAATAATTAAACTCATTGAGTTAGAATAAATTAAATGATTTGGGTTAGTCAAGTCACAAGGCAGGCTCACTCCCATAGTTTACGCATGCATATATCGGCGTAGTTGTTGGTTTCCCCTTGATGGGGGTTGTTGGGCACTCTTTTGGGGGTGCAAGTTATACCCTAAGAAGCACCGACAAGATCTCATAAATTTGGATACGGTGGCATGCATATATCGATCGCATATATTGTATATAAATTATACTCAGTTTAATAAAAAAAATACCTGAGATGAAACTTATAAAATAAAAAATATTTATAAATATTATTTGGAAAACGAAAAAATATCAATGCAAACGATCTAATTCCACGCGCATTGCTACGTTATTGATGCAGACGAGCACGCCATAGCCTATTTGGAGGAAAAATACCCGACTGTTGTGAAACAACCCGGCGGGTGTCTATTTTGATGGGAAACGGCCCAATAATCATGACAAGGGGGTCGTCGACCGCCTTGGTCTTATAAATTTAGCCATATTCCATTGTCTCGGGCATCTAAGACCCGATTTTGCCGTTTTAGGAAAGTCTTGTTCTGCTAATAACTTCTTCGTTAGGAGTCCGTTTGAGTCGCCGTTTGTGGACCCTAGTTTCTTTTTACAAGTACTTTCATTGTTTAGGAAAATCTCAAGTTTGCCAGAAATAGCAAATTTTGAGTTTCAGTCGGTTTTGGGTTGTTTTCATCCTCTCTTGTCGCACAATTTTGGATTTTTTTCCCATGTCTGTTTAAGAATCTTCTAATTATTGTTTAAGATGATTTTTATTTATAGACAGGAAACCGAGGCCTGAATAATTATCTTCGTTCATAGTCGTTATTCCTAGGAATAATTGGAGGTCTGAACAAATTATCGTTTTCTTTCTTTTCAATAATATTCGCTGCACTAGTTATCATTATATTATATCTATTAATGAGCATTAATGCTTTTAGTTCTAGCTCGTCAAGTGAAAGTTTTGTAACTTCGAAAAAAATATATTCAACCTCAGTCCTCCCACACAATGAAGTGGATCAATTGATTCTCCACTAACATCACGCATTCTATTTTCTCTTTTTTCATATAATTTTAGCAGTTCAGACTTATATATATATATATATATATATTTTTATTTGACGTTTCTTTATAATAAACTAGTTACTATGTCTAGTTTTTTATAGAATTATATGATCAATACAAATATCTATATCGTATTGAGAAAAAAACATGATGAGTCTTGAATTAATTCAATCAAAGTTTTTCAGACACTGACACAAATGACCATATTATTATGCTTTTACACAGTATAAGGCACTAGTTAGTTGGTAAGAATGAGACATTTGTTCCAAATATTTTCTGCCCATGGATCTTCAAGGATTGCCATTGTCTTTTCCCAACAATCCTGACCGGTTTGAATAATTTCATGGCAACAAGTAACATCCTTTTGGCTAGGAAAAGTCTTTGTCACAAGAAGTTGTGTCAAAGTGTATATACTCGATTGAGAAATTCTACATTGTTCAGGCCATGTAGGTGCTTGTGTTGGGGAGTTACCGCTGATCATTGGTGCTTGTGATAGAGATCCTGTGAGACTGACACACTTGTCCCAAGTAATTTCCGCCCATGGATGAAGGTTAGCAAAAGCAGGAACATTTAGATCTTCAATAACCTCCATTACCTTTTCCCAGCAATACTTTGTAGTTTGTACAATTTCTTTGCAACATACTACATCCTTTTGGGTTGGAAAAGCCTTCGAGACAACAAGATTTCCCACAAAATCTCCACATGGTCCGGAAATTCTACATTGTTCTGGCCATGGACTAACCCAAGGTGCTTCTGCTGGTGAACTGTCAATATCCCTCGCACCACTTACACCAATAAAAACCGAAGCACAAACAACAACGGAAAGAGCAACAACAAATCTAAGATTTACTAGCTTCGTCATATCTTAATTTCTTTCTTGTTCTTTAATTCTTTTCTCCTTATTTTATTTGGAATGTCTCAACTATTTGATATGAAAAATGGATTGTGTGGTTCTTATTTATACACAAACTCGTGTAAATAAAAATTAATGTACTAGTCTAAAACTGATACTTTTAATTAATCTTAATTGATTATAACGTTTTTGATGTGCATGTCTGTTGTTGTGCTGCTTCATTTTACCTGAACTTAATTATCAATGTTCCAAAACAAAAAACGTTTAATTCTATTAAGAAAATAATTAAACTCATTGAGTTAGAATAAATTAAATGATTTGGGTTAGTCAAGTCACAAGGCAGGCTCACTCCCATAGTTTACGCATGCATATATCGGCGTAGTTGTTGGTTTCCCCTTGATGGGGGTTGTTGGGCACTCTTTTGGGGGTGCAAGTTATACCCTAAGAAGCACCGACAAGATCTCATAAATTTGGATACGGTGGCATGCATATATCGATCGCATATATTGTATATAAATTATACTCAGTTTAATAAAAAAAATACCTGAGATGAAACTTATAAAATAAAAAATATTTATAAATATTATTTGGAAAACGAAAAAATATCAATGCAAACGATCTAATTCCACGCGCATTGCTACGTTATTGATGCAGACGAGCACGCCGTAGCCTATTTGGAGGCAAAATACCCGACTGTTGTGAAACAACCCGGCGGGTGTCTATTTTGATGGGAAACGGCCCAATAATCATGACAAGGCGGTCGTCGACCGCCTTGGTCTTATAAATTTAGCCATATTCCATTGGCTCGTGCATCTAAGACCCGATTTTGCCGTTTTAGGAAAGTCTTGTTCTGCTAATAACTTCTTCGTTAGGAGTCCGTTTGAGTCGCCGTTTGTGGACCCTAGTTTCTTTTTACAAGTACTTTCATTGATTAGGAAAATCTCAAGTTTGCCAAAAATAACAAATTTTGAGTTTCAGTCGGTTTTGGGTTGTTTTCATCCTCTCTTGTCGCACAATTTTGGATTTTTTTCCCATGTATTTTTAAGAATCTTCTAATTATTGTTTAAGATGATTTTTATTTATAGACAGGAAACCGAGGCCTGAATAATTATCTTCGTTCATAGTCGTTATTCCTAGGAATAATTGGAGGTCTAAACAAATTATCGTTTTCTTTCTTTTCAATAATATTCGCTGCACTAGTTATCATTATATTATATCTATTAATGAGCATTAATGCTTTTAGTTCTAGCTCGTCAAGTGAAAGTTTTGTAACTTCGAAAAAAATATATTCAACCTCAGTCCTCCCATACAATGAAGTGGATCAATTGATTCTCCACTAACATCACGCATTCTATTTTCTCTTTTTTCATATAATTTTAGCAGTTCAGACTTATATATATATATATTTTTTTTATTTTATTTTGACGTTTCTTTATAATAAACTAGTTACTATGTCTAGTTTTTTATAGAATTATATGATCAATACAAATATCTATATCGTATTGAGAAAAAAACATGATGAGTCTTGAATTAATTCAATCAAAGTTTTTCAGACACTGACACAAATGACCATATTATTATGCTTTTACACAGTATAAGGCACTAGTTAGTTGGTAAGAATGAGACATTTGTTCCAAATATTTTCTGCCCATGGATCTTCAAGGATTGCCATTGTCTTTTCCCAACAATCCTGACCGGTTTGAATAATTTCACGGCAACAAGTAACATCCTTTTGGCTAGGAAAAGTCTTTGTCACAAGAAGTTGTGTCAAAGTGTATATACTCGATTGAGAAATTCTACATTGTTCAGGCCATGTAGGTGCTTGTGTTGGGGAGTTACCGCTGATCATTGGTGCTTGTGATAGAGATCCTGTGAGACTGACACACTTGTCCAAAGTAATTTCCGCCCATGGATGAAGGTTAGCAAAAGCAGGAACATTTAGATCTTCAATAACCTCCATTACCTTTTCCCAGCAATACTTTGTAGTTTGTACAATTTCTTTGCATACTACATCCTTTTGGGTTGGAAAAGCCTTCGAGACAACAAGATTTCCCACAAAATCTCCACATGGTCCGGAAATTCTACATTGTTCTGGCCATGGACTAACCCAAGGTGCTTCTGCTGGTGAGCTGTCAATATCCCTCGCACCACTTACACCAATAAAAACCGAAGCACAAACAACAACGGAAAGAGCAACAACAAATCTAAGATTTACTAGCTTCGTCATATCTTAATTTCTTTCTTGTTCTTTAATTCTTTTCTCCTTATTTTATTTGGAATGTCTCAACTATTTGATATGAAAAATGGATTGTGTGGTTCTTATTTATACACAAACTCGTGTAAATAAAAATTAATGTACTAGTCTAAAACTGATACTTTTAATTAATCTTAATTGATTATAACGTTTTTGATGTGCATGTCTGTTGTTGTGCTGCTTCATTTTACCTGAACTTAATTATCAATGTTCCAAAACCAAAAACGTTTAATTCTATTAAGAAAATAATTAAACTCATTGAGTTAGAATAAATTAAATGATTTGGGTTAGTCAAGTCACAAGGCAGGCTCACTCCCATAGTTTACGCATGCATATATCGGCGTAGTTGTTGGTTTCCCCTTGATGGGGGTTGTTGGGCACTCTATTGGGGGTGCAAGTTATACCCTAAGAAGCACCGAAAAGATCTCATAAATTTGGATACGGTGGCATGCATATATCGATCGCATATATTGTATATAAATAATACTCAGTTTAATAAAAAAAATACCTGAGATGAAACTTATAAAATAAAAAATATTTATAAATATTATTTGGAAAACGAAAAAATATCAATGCAAACGATCTAATTCCACGCGCATTGCTACGTTATTGATGCAGACGAGCACGCCATAGCCTATTTGGAGGCAAAATACCCGACTGTTGTGAAACAACCCGGCGGGTGTCTATTTTGACGGGAAACGGTCCAATAATCATGACATGGGGTCGTCGACCGCCTTGGTCTTATAAATTTAGCCATATTCCATTGTCTCGGGCATCTAAGACCCGATTTTGCCGTTTTAGGAAAGTCTTGTTCTGCTAATAACTTCTTCGTTAGGAGTCCGTTTGAGTCGCCGTTTGTGGACCCTAGTTTCTTTTTACAAGTACTTTCATTGTTTAGGAAAATCTCAAGTTTGCCAAAAATAGCAAATTTTGAGTTTCAGTCGGTTTTGGGTTGTTTTCATCCTCTCTTGTCGCACAATTTTGGATTTTTTTTCCCATGTCTTTTTAAGAATCTTCTAATTATTGTTTAAGATGATTTTTATTTATGGACAGGAAACCGAGGCCTGAATAATTATCTTCGTTCATAGTCGTTATTCCTAGGAATAATTGGAGGTCTAAACAAATTATCGTTTTCTTTCTTTTCAATAATATTCGTTGCACTAGTTATCATTATATTATATCTATTAATGAGCATTAATGCTTTTAGTTCTAGCTCGTCAAGTGAAAGTTTTGTAACTTCGAAAAAAATATATTCAACCTCAGTCCTCCCACACAATGAAGTGGATCAATTGATTCTCCACTAACATCACGCATTCTATTTTCTCTTTTTTCATATAATTTTAGCAGTTCAGACTTATATATATATATTTTTTTTTAATTTTATTTTGACGTTTCTTTATAATAAACTAGTTACTATGTCTAGTTTTTTATAGAATTATATGATCAATACAAATATCTATATCGTATTGAGAAAAAAACATGATGAGTCTTGAATTAATTCAATCAAAGTTTTTCAGACACTGACACAAATGACCATATTATTATGCTTTTACACAGTATAAGGCACTAGTTAGTTGGTATGAATGAGGCATTTGTTCCAAATATTTTCTGCCCATGGATCTTCAAGGATTGCCATTGTCTTTTCCCAACAATCCTGACCGGTTTGAATAATTTCACGGCAACAAGTAACATCCTTTTGGCTAGGAAAAGTCTTTGTCACAAGAAGTTGTGTCAAAGTGTATATACTCGATTGAGAAATTCTACATTGTTCAGGCCATGTAGGTGCTTGTGTTGGGGAGTTACCGCTGATCATTGGTGCTTGTGATAGAGATCCTGTGAGACTGACACACTTGTCCCAAGTAATTTCCGCCCATGGATGAAGGTTAGCAAAAGCAGGAACATTTAGATCTTCAATAACCTCCATTACCTTTTCCCAGCAATACTTTGTATTTTGTACAATTTCTTTGCAACATACTACATCCTTTTGGGTTGGAAAAGCCTTCGAGACAACAAGATTTCCCACAAAATCTCCACATGGTCCGGACATTCTACATTGTTCTGGCCATGGACTAACCCAAGGTGCTTCTGCTGGAGAACTATCAATATACCTCGCACCACTTACACCAATAAAAACCGAAGCACAAACAACAACGGAAAGAGCAACAACAAATCTAAGATTAACTAGCTTCGTCATATCTTAATTTCTTTCTTGTTCTTTAATTCTTTTCTCCTTCTTTTATTTGGAATGTCTCAACTATTTGATATGAAAAATGGATTGTGTGGTTCTTATTTATACACAAACTCGTGTAAATAAAAATTAATGTACTAGTCTAAAACTGATACTTTTAATTAATCTTAATTGATTATAACGTTTTTGATGTGCATGTCTGTTGTTGTGCTGCTTCATTTTACCTGAACTTAATTATCAATGTTTCAAAACCAAAAACGTTTAATTCTATTAAGAAAATAATTAAACTCATTGAGTTAGAATAAATTAAATGATTTGGGTTAGTCAAGTCACAAGGCAGGCTCACTCCCACAGTTAACGCATGCATATATCGGCGTAGTTGTTGGTTTCCCCTTGATGGGGGTTGTTGGGCACTCTTTTGGGGGTGCAATTTATACCCTAAGAAGCACCGACAAGATCTCATAAATTTGGATACGGTGGCATGCATATATCGATCGCATATATTGTATATAAATTATACTCAGTTTAATAAAAAAAATACCTGAGATGAAACTTATAAAATAAAAAATATTTATAAATATTATTTGGAAAACGAAAAAATATCAATGCAAACGATCTAATTCCACGCGCATTGCTACGTTATTGATGCAGACGAGCACGCCATAGCCTATTTGGAGGCAAAATACCCGACTGTTGAGAAACAACCCGGTGGGTGTCTATTTTGATGGGAAACGGCCCAATAATCATGAAAAGGTGGTCGTCGACCGCCTTGGTCTTATAAATTTAGCCATATTCCATTGTCTCGGGCATCTAAGACCCGATTTTGCCGTTTTAGGAAAGTCTTGTTCTGCTAATAACTTCTTCGTTAGGAGTCCGTTTGAGTCGCCGTTTGTGGACCCTAGTTTCTTTTTACAAGTACTTTCATTGTTTAGGAAAATCTCAAGTTTTCCAAAAATAGCAAATTTTGAGTTTCAGTCGGTTTTGGGTTGTTTTCATCCTCTCTTGTCGAACAATTTTGGATTTTTTTCCCATGTCTTTTTAAGAATCTTCTAATTATTGTTTAAGATGATTTTTATTTATAGACAGGAAACCGAGGCATGAATAATTATCTTCGTTCATAGTCGTTATTCCTAGGAATAATTGGAGGTCTGAACAAATTATCGTTTTCTTTCTTTTCAATAATATTCGCTGCACTAGTTATCATTATATTATATCTATTAATGAGCATTAATGCTTTTAGTTCTAGCTCGTCAAGTGAAAGTTTTGTAACTTCGAAAAAAATATATTCAACCTCAGTCCTCCCACACAATGAAGTGTATCAATTGATTCTCCACTAACATCACGCATTCTATTTTCTCTTTTTTTCATATAATTTTAGCAGTTCAGACTTATATATATATATATATATATATATATATATATATATATATATATATATTTTTATTTTGACGTTTCTTTATAATAAACTAGTTACTATGTCTAGTTTTTTATAGAATTATATGATCAATACAAATATCTATATCGTATTGAGAAAAAAACATGATGAGTCTTGAATTAATTCAATCAAAGTTTTTCAGACACTGACACAAATGACCATATTATTATGCTTTTACACAGTATAAGGCACTAGTTAGTTGGTAAGAATGAGACATTTGTTCCAAATATTTTCTGCCCATGGATCTTCAAGGATTGCCATTGTCTTTTCCCAACAATCCTGACTGGTTTGAATAATTTCACGGCAACAAGTAACATCCTTTTGGCTAGGAAAAGTCTTTGTCACAAGAAGTTGTGTCAAAGTGTATATACTCGATTGAGAAATTCTACATTGTTCAGGCCATGTAGGTGCTTGTGTTGGGGAGTTACCGCTGATCATTGGTGCTTGTGATAGAGATCCTGTGAGACTGACACACTTGTCCCAAGTAATTTCCGCCCATGGATGAAGGTTAGAAAAAGCAGGAACATTTAGATCTTCAATAACCTCCATTACCTTTTCCCAGCAATACTTTGTAGTTTGTACAATTTCTTTGCAACATACTACATCCTTTTGGGTTGGAAAAGCCTTCGAGACAACAAGATTTCCCACAAAATCTCCACATGGTCCGGACATTCTACATTGTTCTGGCCATGGACTAACCCAAGGTGCTTCTGCTGGAGAACTATCAATATCCCTCGCACCACTTACACCAATAAAAACCGAAGCACAAACAACAACGGAAAGAGCAACAACAAATCTAAGATTAACTAGCTTCGTCATATCTTAATTTCTTTGTTGTTCTTTAATTCTTTTCTCCTTCTTTTATTTGGAATGTCTCAACTATTTGATATGAAAAATGGATTGTGTGGTTCTTATTTATACACAAACTCGTGTAAATAAAAATTAATGTACTAGTCTAAAACTGATACTTTTAATTAATCTTAATTGATTATAACGTTTTTGATGTGCATGTCTGTTGTTGTGCTGCTTCATTTTACCTGAACTTAATTATCAATGTTTCAAAACCAAAAACGTTTAATTCTATTAAGAAAATAATTAAACTCATTGAGTTAGAATAAATTAAATGATTTGGGTTAGTCAAGTCACAAGGCAGGCTCACTCCCACCGTTAACGCATGCATATATCGGCGTAGTTGTTGGTTTCCCCTTGATGGGGGTTGTTGGGCACTCTTTTGGGGGTGCAAGTTATACCCTAAGAAGCACCGACAAGATCTCATAAATTTGGATACGGTGGCATGCATATATCGATCGCATATATTGTATATAAATTATACTCAGTTTAATAAAAAAAATACCTGAGATGAAACTTATAAAATAAAAAATATTTATAAATATTATTTGGAAAACGAAAAAATATCAATGCAAACGATCTAATTCCACGCGCATTGCTACGTTATTGATGCAGACGAGCACGCCATAGCCTATTTGGAGGCAAAATACCCGACTGTTGTGAAACAACCCGGCGGGTGTCTATTTTGATGGGAAACGGCCCAATAATCATGACAAGGCGGTCGTCGACCGCCTTGGTCTTATAAATTTAGCCATATTCCATTGTCTCGGGCATCTAAGACCCGGTTTTGCCTATTTAGGAAAGTCTTGTTCTGCTAATAACTTCTTCGTTAGGAGTCCGTTTGAGTCGCCGTTTGTGGAACCTAGTTTCTTTTTACAAGTACTTTCATTGTTTAGGAAAATCTCAAGTTTGCCAAAAATAGCAAATTTTGAGTTTCAGTCGGTTTTGGGTTGTTTTCATCCTCTCTTGTCGCACAATTTTGGATTTTTTTCCCATGTCTGTTTAAGAATCTTCTAATTATTGTTTAAGATGATTTTTATTTATAGACAGGAAACCGAGGCCTGAATAATTATCTTCGTTCATAGTCGTTATTCCTAGTAATAATTGGAGGTCTGAACAAATTATCGTTTTCTTTCTTTTCAATAATATTCGCTGCACTAGTTATCATTATATTATATCTATTAATGAGCATTAATGCTTTTAGTTCTAGCTCGTCAAGTGAAAGTTTTATAACTTCGAAAAAAATATATTCAACCTCAGTCCTCCCACACAGTGAAGTGGATCAATTGATTCTCCACTAACATCACACATTCTATTTTCTCTTTTTTCATTTAATATTAGCAGTTCAGACTTATATATATATATATTTTTTTTATTTTGACGTTTCTTTATAATAAACTAGTTACTATGTCTAGTTTTTTATAGAATTATATGATCAATACAAATATCTATATCGTATTGAGAAAAAAACATGATGAGTCTTGAATTAATTCAATCAAAGTTATTCAGACACTGACACAAATGACCATATTATTATGCTTTTACACAGTATAAGCCACTAGTTAGTTGGTAAGAATGAGACATTTGTTCCAAATATTTTCTTCCCATGGATCTTCAAGGATTGCCATTGTCTTTTCCCAACAATCCTGACCGGTTTGAATAATTTCACGGCAACAAGTAACATCCTTTTGGCTAGGAAAAGTCTTTGTCACAAGAAGTTGTGTCAAAGTGTATATACTCGATTGAGAAATTCTACATTGTTCAGGCCATGTAGGTGCTTGTGTTGGGGAGTTACCGCTGATCATTGGTGCTTGTGATGGAGATCCTGTGAGACTGACACACTTGTCCCAAGTAATTTCCGCCCATGGATGAAGGTTAGCAAAAGCAGGAACATTTAGATCTTCAATAACCTCCATTACCTTTTCCCAGCAATACTTTGTAGTTTGTACAATTTCTTTGCAACATACTACATCCTTTTGGGTTGGAAAGGCCTTCGAGACAACAAGATTTCCCACAAAATATCCACATGGTCCGGACATTCTACATTGTTCTGGCCATGGACTAACCCAAGGTGCTTCTGCTGGAGAACTATCAATATCCCTCGCACCACTTACACCAATAAAAACCGAAGCACAAACAACAACGGAAAGAGCAACAACAAATCTAACATTAACTAGCTTCGTCATATCTTAATTTCTTTCTTGTTCTATAATTCTTTTCTCCTTCTTTTATTTGGAATGTCTCAACTATTTGATATGAAAAATGGATTGTGTGGTTCTTATTTATACACAAACTCGTGTAAATAAAAATTAATGTACTAGTCTAAAACTGATACTTTTAATTAATCTTAATTGATTATAACGTTTTTGATTTGCATTTCTGTTTTTGTGCTGCTTTATTTTACCTGAACTTAATTATCAATGTTTCAAAACCAAAAACGTTTAATTCTATTAAGAAAATAATTAAACTCATTGAGTTAGAATAAATTAAATGATTTGGGTTAGTCAAGTCACAAGGCAGGCTCACTCCCATAGTTTACACATGCATATATCGGCGTAGTTGTTGGTTTCCCCTTGATGGGGGTTGTTGGGCACTCTTTTGGGGGTGCAAGTTATACCCTAAGAAGCACCGACAAGATCTCATAAATTTGGATACGGTGGCATGCATATATCGATCGAATATATTGTATATAAATTATACTCAGTTTAATAAAAAAAAATACCTGAGATGAAACTTATAAAATAAAAAATATTTATAAATATTATTTGGAAAACGAAAAAATATCAATGCAAACGATCTAATTCCACGCGCATTGCTACGTTATTGATGCAGACGAGCACGCCATAGCCTATTTGGAGGCAAAATACCCGACTGTTGTGAAACAACCCGGCGGGTGTCTATTTTAATGGGAAACGACCCAATAATCATGACAAGGTGGTCGTTGACCGCCTTGGTCTTATAAATTTATCCATATTCCATTGTCTCGGGCATCTAAGACCCGATTTTGCCGTTTTAGGAAAGTCTTGTTCTGCTAATAACTTCTTCGTTAGGAGTCCGTTTGAGTCGCCGTTTGTGGACCCTAGTTTCTTTTTACAAGTACTTTCATTGTTTAGGAAAATCTTAAGTTTGCCAAAAATAGCAAATTTTGAGTTTCAGTCGGTTTTGGGTTGTTTTCATCCTCTCTTGTCGCACAATTTTGGATTTTTTTCCCATGTCTGTTTAAGAATCTTCTAATTATTGTTTAAGATGATTTTTATTTATAGACAGGAAACCGAGGCCTGAATAATTATCTTCGTTCATAGTCGTTATTCCTAGGAATAATTGGAGGTCTGAACAAATTATCGTTTTCTTTCTTTTCAATAATATTCGCTGCACTAGTTATCATTATATTATATCTATTAATGTCCTCCCACACAATGAAGTGGATCAATTGATTCTCCACTAACATCACACATTCTATTTTCTCTTTTTTCATATAATTTTAGCAGTTCAGACTTATATATATATATATATATATATATATTTTTTTTTTTTTATTTTGACGTTTCTTTAGAATAAACTAGTTACTATGTCTAGTTTTTTATATAATTATATGATCAATACAAATATCTATATCGTATTGAGAAAAAAACATGATGAGTCTTGAATTAATTCAATCAAAGTTTTTCAGACACTGACACAAATGACCATATTATTATGCTTTTACACAGTATAAGGCACTAGTTAGTTGGTAAGAATGAGACATTTGTTCCAAATATTTTCTTCCCATGGATCTTCAAGGATTGCCATTGTCGTTTCCCAACAATCCTGACCGGTTTGAATAATTTCACGGCAACAAGTAACATCCTTTTGGCTAGGAAAAGTCTTTGTCACAAGAAGTTGTGTCAAAGTGTATATACTCGATTGAGAAATTCTACATTGTTCAGGCCATGTAGGTGCTTGTGTTGGGGATTTACCACTGATCATTGGTGCTTGTGATGGAGATCCTGTGAGACTGACACACTTGTCCCAAGTAATTTCCTCCCATGGATGAAGGTTAGCAAAAGCAGGAACATTTAGATCTTCAATAACCTCCATTACCTTTTCCCAGCAATACTTTGTAGTTTGTACAATTTCTTTGCAACATACTACATCCTTTTGGGTTGGAAAGGCCTTCGAGACAACAAGATTTCCCACAAATTCTCCACATGGTCCGGACATTCTACATTGTTCTGACCATGGACTAACCCAAGGTGCTTCTGCTGGAGAACTATCAATATCCCTCGCACCACTTACACCAATAAAAACCAAAGCACAAACAACAACGGAAAGAGCAACAACAAATCTAACATTAACTAGCTTCGCCATATCTTAATTTCTTTCTTGCTCTGTAATTCTTTTCTCCTTCTTTTATTTGGAATGTCTCAACTATTTGATATGAAAAATGGATTGTGTGGTTCTTATTTATACACAAACTCGTGTAAATAAAAATAAATGTACTAGTCTAAAATTGATTCTGTTAATTAATCTTAAATGCTTATAACGTTTTTGATGTGCTTGTTTGTTGTTGTGCTGCTTCATTTTACCTGAACTTAATTATCAATGTTTCAAAACCAAAAACGTTTAACTCTATTAAGAAAATAATTAAACTCATTGAGTTAGAATAAATTAAATGATTTGGGTTAGTCAAGTCACAAGGCAGGATCACTCCCATAGTTTACGCATGCATATATGGGCGTAGTTGTTGGTTTCCCCTTGATGGGGGTTGTTGGGCCCTCTTTTGGGGTGCCGGTTATACCCTAAGAAGCACCGACAAGATCTCATAAATTTGGATACGGTGGTATGCATATATCGATGGCATATATTGTATATAAATTATACTCAGTTTAATAAAAAAATACCTGAGATGAAACTCATAAAATAAAAAATATTCATAAGTATTATTTGGAAAACGAAAAAATATCAATGCAAACGATCTAATTACATGCGCATTGGTACGTTATTGATGAAGACGAGCACGCCATAGCCTATTTGGAGGAAAAATACTCGACTGTTGTGAAACAAACCGACGGGTATCTATTTTAATGGGAAACGTCCCAATAATCATGACACGGAGTCGTCGACCGCCTTGGTCTTATAAATTTAGCCATATTACATTATCTCGGATATCTAAGACCCGATTTTGCTGTTTTAGGAAATTTCGTTAGGAGTTCGTTTGAGTCGCCGTTTGTGGACCGTCGTTTCTTTTGATAAGTACTTTCATTGTTTAGGAAAATCTCAAATTTGCGAAAAATAGCAAATTTTGAGTTTCAGTTGGTTTTGGGTTGTTTTCATCCTCTCTTGTCGCACAATTTAGGATTTTTTCCCATGTCTGTTTAAGAATCCACTAGTTATTGTTTAAGATGATTTTTATTTATAGCCGGGAAACCGAGGCCTGAATAATTATCTTCGTTCATAGTCGTTATTCCTAGGAATAATTGGAGGTCTGAACAAATTATCGTTTTCTTTCTTTTCAATAATATTCGCTGCACTAGTTGTCATTATATTATATCTATTAATGAGCATTAATGCTTTTAGTTCTAGCTCGTCAAGTGAAAATTTTGTAACTTCGACAAAAATATATTCAACCTCGGTCTTCCTACATAATGAAGCGGATCAATTGATTCTCCACTAACATCACACATTCTATTTTCTCTTTTTTCATATAATTTTAGCAGCTCAGACTTATATATATATATTTTTATTTTTATTTTTACGTTTCTTTATAATAAACTAGTTACTATGTCTAGTTTTTTATAGAATTATATGATCAATACAAATATCTATATCGTATTGAGAAAAAAAACATGATGAGTCTTGAATTAATTCGATCAAAGATTTTCAGACACTGATACAAATGACCATATTATTATGCTTTTACACAGTATAATGCACTAGTTAGTTGGTAAGAATGAGACATTTGTTCCAAATATTTTCTTCCCATGGATCTTCAAGGATTGCCATTGTCTTTTCCCAACAATCCTGACCGGTTTGAATAATTTCACGGCAACAAGTAACATCCTTTTGGCTAGGCAAAGTCTTTGTCACAAGAAGTTGTGTCAAAGTGTATATACTCGATTGAGAAATTCTACATTGTTCAGGCCATGTAGGTGCTTGTGTTGGGGAGTTACCGCTGATCATTGGTGCTTGTGATGGAGAGCCTGTGAGACTGACACACTTGTCCCAAATAATTTCCGCTCATGGATGAAGGTTAGAAAAAGCAGGAACATTTAGATCTTCAATAACCTCCATTACCTTTTCCCAGCAATACTTTGTAGTTTGTACAATTTCTTTGCAACATACTACATCCTTTTGGGTTGGAAAGGCCTTCGAGACAACAAGATTACCCACAAAATCTCCACATGGTCCGGTCATTCTACATTGTTCTGGCCATGGACCAACCCAAGGTGCTTCTGATGGAGAACTATCAACATCCCTTGCACCACTTACACCAATAAAAACCGAAGCACAAACAACAACGGAAAGAGCAACAACAAATCTAACATTAACTAGCTTCGCCATATCTTAATTTCTTTCTTGCTCTGTAATTCTTTTCTCCTTCTTTTATTTGGAATGTCTCAACTATTTGATATGAAAAATGGATTGTGTGGTTCTTATTTATACACAAACTCATGTAAATAAAAATAAATGTACTAGTCTAAAATTGATTCTTTTAATTAATCTTAGTTGCTTATAACGTTTTTGATGTGCATGTTTGTTGTTGTGCTGCTTCATTTTACCTGAACTTAATTATCAATGTTTCAAAACCAAAAACGTTTAACTCTATTAAGAAAATAATTAAACTCATTGAGTTAGAATAAATTAAATGATTTGGGTTAGTCAAGTCACAAGGCAGGCTCACTCCCATAGTTTACGCATGCATATATGGGCGTAGTTCTTGGTTTCCCCTTGATGGGGGTTGTTGGGCCCTCTTTTGGGGTGCCGGTTATACCCTAAGAAGCACCGACAAGATCTCATAAATTTGGATACGGTGGTATGCATATATCGATGGCATATATTGTATATAAATTATACTCAGTTTAACAAAAAAATACCTGAGATGAAACTTATAAAATAAAAAATATTCATAAGTTTTATTTGGAAAACGAAAAAATATCAATGCAAACGATCTAATTACATGCGCATTGCTACGTTATTGATGCAGACGAGCACGCCATAGCCTATTTGGAGGCAAAATACCCCACTGTGGTGAAACAACCCGGCGGGCATCTATTTTGATGGGAAACGGCCCAATAATCATGACACGGGGTCGTCGACCGCCTTGGTCTTATAAATTTATCCATATTCCATTGTCTCGGGCATCTAAGACCCGATTTTTCCGTTTTAGGAAACTTCGTTAGGAGTCCGTTTGAGTCGCCGTTTGTGGACCGTAGTTTCTTTTGATAAGTACTTTCATTGTTTAGGAAAATCTCAAATTTTCCAAAAATAGCAAATTTTGAGTTTCAGTCGGTTTTGGGTTGTTTTCATCCTCTCTTGTCGCACAATTTAGGATTTTTTCCCATGTTTTTTTAAGAATCTTCTAGTTATTGTTAAAGATGATTTTTATTTATAGCCGGGAAACCGAGGCCTGAATAATTATCTTCATTCATAGTCGTTATTCCTAGGAATAATTGGAGGTCTGAACAAATTATCGTTTTCTTTCTTTTCTATAATATTCGCTGCACTAGTTGTCATTATATTATATCTATTGATGAGCATTAATGCTTTTAGTTCTAGCTCGTCAAGTGAAAATTTTGTAACTTCGAAAAAAATATATTCAACCTCGGTCCTCCCACACAATGAAGCGGATCAATTGATTCTCCACTAACATCACACATTCTATTTTCTCTTTTTTTCATATAATTTTAGCAGCTCATACTTATATATATATATATATATATATTTTTTTTATTCTAACGTTTCTTTATAATAAACTAGTTACTATGTCTAGTTTTTTATAAAATTATATGATCAATACAAATATCTATATCGTATTGAGAAAAAAAACATGATGGGTCTTGAATTAATTCAATCAAAGTTTTTCAGACACTGATACAAATGACCATATTATTATGCTTTTACACAGTATAATGCACTAGTTAGTTGGTAAGAATGAGACATTTGTTCCAAATATTTTCTGCCCATGGATCTTCAAGGATTGCCATTGTCTTTTCCCAACAATCCTGACTGGTTTGAATAATTTCACGACAAAAAGTAACATCCTATTGGCTAGGCAAAGTCTTTATCACAAGAAGTTGTGTCAAAGTGTATATATTCGATTGAGAAATTCCACATTGTTCAGGCCATGTAGGTGCTTGTGTTGGGGAGTTACCGCTGATCATTGGTGCTTGTGATGGAGAGCCTGTGAGACTGACACACTTGTACCAAGTAATTTCCGCCCATGGATGAAGGTTAGCAAAAGCAGGAACATTTAGATCTTCAATAACCTCTATTACCTTTTCCCAGCAATACTTTGTAGTTTGTACAATTTCTTTGCAACATACTACATCCTTTTGGGTTGGAAAGGCCTTCGAGACAACAAGATTACCCATAAAATCTCCACATGGTCCGGACATTCTACATTGTTCTGGCCATGGACTAACCCAAGGTGCTTCTGCTGGAGAACTATCAATATCCCTCGCACCACTTACACCAATAAAAACCGAAGCACAAACAACAACGGAAAGAGCAACAACAAATCTAACATTAACTAGCTTCGCCATATCTTAATTTCTTTCTTGCTCTGTAATTCTTTTCTCCTTCTTTTATTTGGAATGTCTCAACTATTTGATATGAAAAATGGATTGTGTGGTTGTTATTTATACACAAACTCGTGTAAATAAAAATAAATGTACTAGTCTAAAACTGATTCTTTTAATTAATCTTAATTGCTTATAACGTTTTTGATGTGCATGTTTGTTGTTGTGCTGCTTCATTTTACCTGAACTTAATTATCAATGTTTCAAAACCAAAAACATTTAATTCTATTAAGAAAATAATTAAACTCATTGAGTTAGAATAAATTAAATGATTTGGGTTAGTCAAGTCACAAGGCAGGCTCACTCCCATAGTTTACGCATGCATATATGGGCGTAGTTGTTGGTTTCCCCTTGATGGGGGTCGTTGGGCCCTCTTTTGGGGTGCCAGTTATACCCTAAGAAGCACCGACAAGATCTCATGAATTTGGATACGGTGGTATGCATATATCGATGGCATATATTGTATATAAATTATACTCAGTTTAATAAATAAAAATACCTGAGATGAAACTTATAAAATAAAAAATATTCATAAATATTATTTGGAAAATGAAAAAATATCAATGCAAACGATCTAATTCCATGCGCATTGCTACGTTATTTATGCAGACGAGCACGCCATAGCCTATTTGGAGGCAAAATACCCGACTGTTGTGAAACAACCCGGCGGTTGTCTATTTTGATGGGAAACGGCCCAATAATCATGACACGGGGTCGTCGACCGCCTTGGTCTTATAAATTTAGCCATATTCCATTGTCTCGGGCATGTAAGACCCGATTTTGCCGTTTTAGGAAAGTTCGTTAGGAGTCCGTTTGAATCGCCGTTTGTGGACCGTAGTTTCTTTTGATAAGTACTTTAATTGTTTAGGAAAATCTCAAATTTGCCAAAAATAGCAAATTTTGAGTTTCAGTCGGTTTTGGGTTGTTTTCATCCTCTTTTGTCGCACAATTTAGGATTTTTTCCCATGTTTTTTTAAGAATCTGCTAGTTATTGTTAAAGATGATTTTTATTTATAGTCGGGAAACCGAGGCCTGAATAATTATCTTCGTTCATAGTCGTTATTCCTAGGAATAATTGGAGGTCTGAACAAATTATCGTTTTCTTTCTTTTCAATAATATTCGCTGCACTAGTTGTCATTATATTATATCTATTAATGAGCATTAATGCTTTTAGTTCTAGCTCGTCAAGTGAAAATTTTGTAACTTCGAAAAAAATATATTCAACCTCGGTCCTCCCACACAATGAAGCGGATCAATTGATTCTCCACTAACATCACACATTCTATTTTCTCTTTTTTTCATATAATTTTAGCAGCTCAGACTTATATATATATTTTTTTATTTTTTTTTATTCTGAAGTTTCTTTATAATAAACTAGTTACTATGTCTAGTTTTTTATAGAATTATATGATCAATACAAATATCTATATCGTATTGAGGAAAAAAACATGATGGGTCTTGAATTAATTCAATCAAAGTTTTTCAGACACTGATACAAATGACCATATTATTATGCTTTTACATAGTATAATGCACTAGTTAGTTGGTAAGAATGAGACATTTGTTCCAAATATTTTCTGCCCATGGATCTTCAAGGATTGCCATTGTCTTTTCCCAACAATCCTGACCGGTTTGAATAATTTCACGACAAAAAGTAACATCCTTTTGGCTAGGCAAAGTCTTTATCACAAGAAGTTGTGTCAAAGTGTATATATTCGATTGAGAAATTCCACATTGTTCAGGCAATGTAGGTGCTTGTGTTGGGGAGTTACCGATGATCATTGGTGCTTGTGATGGAGAGCCTGTGAGACTGACACACTTGTACCAAGTAATTTCCGCCCATGGATGAAGGTTAGCAAAAGCAGGAACATTTAGATCTTCAATAACCTCCATTACCTTTTCCCAGCAATACATTGTAGTTTGTACAATTTCTTTGCAACATACTACATCCTTTTGGGTTGGAAAGGCCTTCGAGACAACAAGATTACCCACAAAATCTCCACATGGTCCGGACATTCTACATTGTTCTGGCCATGGACTAACCCAAGGTGCTTCTGCTGGAGAACTATCAATATCCCTCGCACCACTTACACCAATAAAAACCGAAGCACAAACAACAACGGAAAGAGCAACAACAAATCTAACATTAACTAGCTTCGCCATATCTTAATTTCTTTCTTGCTCTGTAATTCTTTTCTCCTTCTTTTATTTGGAATGTCTCAACTATTTGATATGAAAAATGGATTGTGTGGTTGTTATTTATACACAAACTCGTGTAAATAAAAATAAATGTACTAGTCTAAAACTGATTCTTTTAATTAATCTTAATTGCTTATAACGTTTTTGATGTGCATGTTTGTTGTTGTGCTGCTTCATTTTACCTGAACTTAATTATCAATGTTTCAAAACCAAAAACATTTAATTCTATTAAGAAAATAATTAAACTCATTGAGTTAGAATAAATTAAATGATTTGGGTTAGTCAAGTCACAAGGCAGGCTCACTCCCATAGTTTACGCATGCATATATGGGCGTAGTTGTTGGTTTCCCCTTGATGGGGGTCGTTGGGCCCTCTTTTGGGGTGCCAGTTATACCCTAAGAAGCACCGACAAGATCTCATGAATTTGGATACGGTGGTATGCATATATCGATGGCATATATTGTATATAAATTATACTCAGTTTAATAAATAAAAATACCTGAGATGAAACTTATAAAATAAAAAATATTCATAAATATTATTTGGAAAATGAAAAAATATCAATGCAAACGATCTAATTCCATGCGCATTGCTACGTTATTTATGCAGACGAGCACGCCATAGCCTATTTGGAGGCAAAATACCCGACTGTTGTGAAACAACCCGGCGGTTGTCTATTTTGATGGGAAACGGCCCAATAATCATGACACGGGGTCATCGACCGCCTTGGTCTTATAAATTTAGCCATATTCCATTGTCTCCGGCATGTAAGACCCGATTTTGCCGTTTTAGGAAAGTTCGTTAGGAGTCCGTTTGAGTCGCCGTTTGTGGACCGTAGTTTCTTTTGATAAGTACTTTCATTGTTTAGGAAAATCTCAAATTTTCCAAAAATAGCAAATTTTTTCAGTCGGTTTTGGGTTGTTTTCCTCCTCTTTTGTCGCACAATTTAGGATTTTTTCCCATGTTTTTTTAAGAATCTTCTAGTTATTGTTAAAGATGATTTTTATTTATAGTCGGGAAACCGAGGCCTGAATAATTATCTTCGTTCATAGTCGTTATTCCTAGGAATAATTGGAGGTCTGAACAAATTATCGTTTTCTTTCTTTTCAATAATATTCGCTGCACTAGTTGTCATTATATTATATCTATTAATGAGCATTAATGCTTTTAGTTCTAGCTCGTCAAGTGAAAATTTTGTAACTTCGAAAAAAATATATTCAACCTCGGTCCTCCCACACAATGAAGCGGATCAATTGATTCTCCACTAACATCACACATTCTATTTTCTCTTTTTTTCATATAATTTTAGCAGCTCATACTTATATATATATATATATATATATTTTTTTTATTCTAACGTTTCTTTATAATAAACTAGTTACTATGTCTAGTTTTTTATAAAATTATATGATCAATACAAATATCTATATCGTATTGAGAAAAAAAACATGATGGGTCTTGAATTAATTCAATCAAAGTTTTTCAGACACTGATACAAATGACCATATTATTATGCTTTTACACAGTATAATGCACTAGTTAGTTGGTAAGAATGAGACATTTGTTCCAAATATTTTCTGCCCATGGATCTTCAAGGATTGCCATTGTCTTTTCCCAACAATCCTGACTGGTTTGAATAATTTCACGACAAAAAGTAACATCCTATTGGCTAGGCAAAGTCTTTATCACAAGAAGTTGTGTCAAAGTGTATATATTCGATTGAGAAATTCCACATTGTTCAGGCCATGTAGGTGCTTGTGTTGGGGAGTTACCGCTGATCATTGGTGCTTGTGATGGAGAGCCTGTGAGACTGACACACTTGTACCAAGTAATTTCCGCCCATGGATGAAGGTTAGCAAAAGCAGGAACATTTAGATCTTCAATAACCTCTATTACCTTTTCCCAGCAATACTTTGTAGTTTGTACAATTTCTTTGCAACATACTACATCCTTTTGGGTTGGAAAGGCCTTCGAGACAACAAGATTACCCATAAAATCTCCACATGGTCCGGACATTCTACATTGTTCTGGCCATGGACTAACCCAAGGTGCTTCTGCTGGAGAACTATCAATATCCCTCGCACCACTTACACCAATAAAAACCGAAGCACAAACAACAACGGAAAGAGCAACAACAAATCTAACATTAACTAGCTTCGCCATATCTTAATTTCTTTCTTGCTCTGTAATTCTTTTCTCCTTCTTTTATTTGGAATGTCTCAACTATTTGATATGAAAAATGGATTGTGTGGTTGTTATTTATACACAAACTCGTGTAAATAAAAATAAATGTACTAGTCTAAAACTGATTCTTTTAATTAATCTTAATTGCTTATAACGTTTTTGATGTGCATGTTTGTTGTTGTGCTGCTTCATTTTACCTGAACTTAATTATCAATGTTTCAAAACCAAAAACATTTAATTCTATTAAGAAAATAATTAAACTCATTGAGTTAGAATAAATTAAATGATTTGGGTTAGTCAAGTCACAAGGCAGGCTCACTCCCATAGTTTACGCATGCATATATGGGCGTAGTTGTTGATTTCCCCTTGATGGGGGTTGTTGGGCCCTCTTTTGGGGTGCCAGTTATACCCTAAGAAGCACCGACAAGATCTCATGAATTTGGATACGGTGGTATGCATATATCGATGGCATATATTGTATATAAATTATACTCAGTTTAATAAATAAAAATACCTGAGATGAAACTTATAAAATAAAAATATTCATAAATATTATTTGGAAAATGAAAAAATATCAATGCAAACGATCTAATTCCATGCGCATTGCTACGTTATTTATGCAGACGAGCACGCCATAGCCTATTTGGAGGCAAAATACCCGACTGTTGTGAAACAACCCGGCGGTTGTCTATTTTGATGGGAAACGGCCCAATAATCATGACACGGGGTCGTCGACCGCCTTGGTCTTATAAATTTAGCCATATTCCATTGTCTCGGGCATGTAAGACCCGATTTTGCCGTTTTAGGAAAGTTCGTTAGGAGTCCGTTTGAGTCGCCGTTTGTGGACCGTAGTTTCTTTTGATAAGTACTTTCATTGTTTAGGAAAATCTCAAATTTGCCAAAAATAGCAAATTTTGAGTTTCAGTCGGTTTTGGGTTGTTTTCATCCTCTTTTGTCGCACAATTTAGGATTTTTTCCCATGTTTTTTTAAGAATCTTCTAGTTATTGTTAAAGATGATTTTTATTTATAGTCGGGAAACCGAGGCCTGAATAATTATCTTCGTTCATAGTCGTTATTCCTAGGAATAATTGGAGGTCTGAACAAATTATCGTTTTCTTTCTTTTCAATAATATTCGCTGCACTAGTTGTCATTATATTATATCTATTAATGAGCATTAATGCTTTTAGTTCTAGCTCGTCAAGTGAAAATTTTGTAACTTCGAAAAAAATATATTCAACCTCGGTCCTCCCACACAATGAAGCGGATCAATTGATTCTCCACTAACATCACACATTCTATTTTCTCTTTTTTTCATATAATTTTAGCAGCTCAGACTTATATATATATTTTTTTTTTATTTTTTTTTATTCTGAAGTTTCTTTATAATAAACTAGTTACTATGTCTAGTTTTTTATAGAATTATATGATCAATACAAATATCTATATCGTATTGAGAAAAAAAACATGATGGGTCTTGAATTAATTCAATCAAAGTTTTTCAGACACTGATACAAATGACCATATTATTATGCTTTTACATAGTATAATGCACTAGTTAGTTGGTAAGAATGAGACATTTGTTCCAAATATTTTCTGCCCATGGATCTTCAAGGATTGCCATTGTCTTTTCCCAACAATCCTGACCGGTTTGAATAATTTCACGACAAAAAGTAACATCCTTTTGGCTAGGCAAAGTCTTTATCACAAGAAGTTGTGTCAAAGTGTATATATTCGATTGAGAAATTCCACATTGTTCAGGAAATGTAGGTGCTTGTGTTGGGGAGTTACCGCTGATCATTGGTGCTTGTGATGGAGAGCCTGTGAGACTGACACACTTGTACCAAGTAATTTCCGCCCATGGATGAAGGTTAGCAAAAGCAGGAACATTTAGATCTTCAATAACCTCCATTACCTTTTCCCAGCAATACTTTGTAGTTTGTACAATTTCTTTGCAACATACTACATCCTTTTGGGTTGGAAAGGCCTTCGAGACAACAAGATTACCCACAAAATCTCCACATGGTCCGGACATTCTACATTGTTCTGGCCATGGACTAACCCAAGGTGCTTCTGCTGGATAACTATCAATATCCCTCGCACCACTTACACCAATAAAAACCGAAGCACAAACAACAACGGAAAGAGCAACAACAAATCTAACATTAACTAGCTTCGCCATATCTTAATTTCTTTCTTGCTCTGTAATTCTTTTCTCCTTCTTTTATTTGGAATGTCTCAACTATTTGATATGAAAAATGGATTGTGTGGTTGTTATTTATACACAAACTCGTGTAAATAAAAATAAATGTACTAGTCTAAAACTGATTCTTTTAATTAATCTTAATTGCTTATAACGTTTTTGATGTGCATGTTTGTTGTTGTGCTGCTTCATTTTACCTGAACTTAATTATCAATGTTTCAAAACCAAAAACATTTAATTCTATTAAGAAAATAATTAAACTCATTGAGTTAGAATAAATTAAATGATTTGGGTTAGTCAAGTCACAAGGCAGGCTCACTCCCATAGTTTACGCATGCATATAT
>NW_020622270.1:5735270-5762878 GCF_003573695.1 Papaver somniferum | reverse complement strand
AAAAATATTCATAAATATTATTTGGAAAATGAAAAAATATCAATGCAAACGATCTAATTCCATGCGCATTGCTACGTTATTTATGCAGACGAGCACGCCATAGCCTATTTGGAGGCAAAATACCCGACTGTTGTGAAACAACCCGGCGGTTGTCTATTTTGATGGGAAACGGCCCAATAATCATGACACGGGGTCGTCGACCGCCTTGGTCTTATAAATTTAGCCATATTCCATTGTCTCGGGCATGTAAGACCCGATTTTTCCATTTTAGGAAAGTTCGTTAGGAGTCCGTTTGAGTCGTCGTTTGTGGACCGTAGTTTCTTTTGATAAGTACTTTCATTGTTTAGGAAAATCTCAAATTTTCCAAAAATAGCAAATTTTGAGTTTCAGTCGGTTTTGGGTTGTTTTCATCCTCTTTTGTCGCACAATTTAGGATTTTTTCCCATGTTTTTTTAAGAATCTTCTAGTTATTGTTAAAGATGATTTTTATTTATAGTCGGGAAACCGAGGCCTGAATAATTATCTTCGTTCATAGTCGTTATTCCTAGGAATAATTGGAGGTCTAAACAAATTACCGTTTTCTTTCTTTTCAATAATATTCGCTGCACTAGTTGTCATTATATTATATCTATTAATGAGCATTAATGCTTTTAGTTCTAGCTCGTCAAGTGAAAATTTTGTAACTTCGAAAAAAATATATTCAACCTCGGTCCTCCCACACAATGAAGCGGATCAATTGATTCTCCACTAACATCACACATTCTATTTTCTCTTTTTTTCATATAATTTTAGCAGCTCAGACTTATATATATTTATTTTTTTATTTTTTTTTATTCTGAAGTTTCTTTATAATAAACTAGTTACTATGTCTAGTTTTTTATAGAATTATATGATCAATACAAATATCTATATCGTATTGAGAAAAAAAACATGATGGGTCTTGAATTAATTCAATCAAAGTTTTTCAGACACTGATACAAATGACCATATTATTATGCTTTTACATAGTATAATGCACTAGTTAGTTGGTAAGAATGAGACATTTGTTCCAAATATTTTCTGCCCATGGATCTTCAAGGATTGCCATTGTCTTTTCCCAACAATCCTGACCGGTTTGAATAATTTCACGACAAAAAGTAACATCCTTTTGGCTAGGCAAAGTCTTTATCACAAGAAGTTGTGTCAAAGTGTATATATTCGATTGAGAAATTCCACATTGTTCAGGAAATGTAGGTGCTTGTGTTGGGGAGTTACCGCTGATCATTGGTGCTTGTGATGGAGAGCCTGTGAGACTGACACACTTGTACCAAGTAATTTCCGCCCATGGATGAAGGTTAGCAAAAGCAGGAACATTTAGATCTTCAATAACCTCCATTACCTTTTCCCAGCAATACTTTGTAGTTTGTACAATTTCTTTGCAACATACTACATCCTTTTGGGTTGGAAAGGCTTTCGAGACAACAAGATTACCCACAAAATCTCCATATGGTCCGGACATTCTACATTGTTCTGGCCATGGACTAACCCAAGGTGTTTCTGCTGGAGAACTATCAATATCCCTCGCACCACTTACACCAATAAAAACCGAAGCACAAACAACAACGGAAAGAGCAACAACAAATCTAACATTAACTAGCTTCGCCATATCTTAATTTCTTTCTTGCTCTGTAATTCTTTTCTCCTTATTTTATTTGGAATGTCTCAACTATTTGATATGAAAAATGGATTGTGTGGTTGTTATTTATACACAAACTCGTGTAAATAAAATTAAATGTACTAGTCTAAAACTGATTCTTTTAATTAATCTTAATTGCTTATAACATTTTTGATGTGCATGTTTGTTGTTGTGCTGCTTCATTTTACCTGAACTTAATTATCAATGTTTCAAAACCAAAAACATTTAATTCTATTAAGAAAATAATTAAACTCATTGAGTTAGAATAAATTAAATGATTTGGGTTAGTCAAGTCACAAGGCAGGCTCACTCCCATAGTTTACGCATGCATATATGGGCGTAGTTGTTGGTTTCCCCTTGATGGGGGTTGTTGGGCCCTCTTTTGGGGTGCCAGTTATACCCTAATAAGCACCGACAAGATCTCATGAATTTGGATACGGTGGTATGCATATATCGATGGCATATATTGTATATAAATTATACTCAGTTTAATAAATAAAAATACCTGAGATGAAACTTATAAAATAAAAAATATTCATAAATATTATTTGGAAAATGAAAAAATTTCAATGCAAACGATCTAATTCCATGCGCATTGCTACGTTATTTATGCAGACGAGCACGCCATAGCCTATTTGGAGGCAAAATACCCGACTGTTGTGAAACAACCCGGCGGTTGTCTATTTTGATGGTAAACGGCCCAATAATCATGACACGGGGTCGTCGAACGCCTTGGTCTTATAAATTTAGCCATATCCCATTGTCTCGGGCATGTAAGACCCGATTTTGCCGTTTTAGGAAAGTTCGTTAGGAGTCCGTTTGAGTCGCCGTTTGTGGACCGTAGTTTCTTTTGATAAGTACTTTCATTGTTTAGGAATTCTCAAATTTGCCAAAAATAGCAAATTTTGAGTTTCAGTCGGTTTTGGGTTGTTTTCATCCTCTTTTGTCGCACAATTTAGGATTTTTTCCCATGTTTTTTTAAGAATCTTCTAGTTATTGATAAAGATGATTTTTATTTATAGTCGGAAAACCGAGGCCTGAATAATTATCTTCGTTCATAGTCGTTATTCCTAGGAATAATTGGAGGTCTGAACAAATTATCGTTTTCTTTCTTTTCAATAATATTCGCTGCACTAGTTGTCCTTATATTATATCTATTAATGAGCATTAATGCTTCTAGTTCTAGCTCGTTAAGTGAAAATTTTGTAACTTCGAAAAAAATATATTCAACCTCGGTCCTCCCACACAATGAAGCGGATCAATTGATTCTCCACTAACATCACAAATTCTATTTTCTTTTTTTTTTCATATAATTTTAGCAGCTCAGACTTATATATATTTATTTTTTTATTTTTTTTTTATTCTGAAGTTTCTTTATAATAAACTAGTTACTATGTCTAGTTTTTTATAGAATTATATGATCAATACAAATATCTATATCGTATTGAGAAAAAAAACATGATGGGTCTTGAATTAATTCAATCAAAGTTTTTCAGACACTGATACAAATGACCATATTATTATGCTTTTACATAGTATAATGCACTAGTTAGTTGGTAAGAATGAGACATTTGTTCCAAATATTTTCTGCCCATGGATCTTCAAGGATTGCCATTGTCTTTTCCCAACAATCCTAACCGGTTTGAATAATTTCACGACAAAAAGTAACATCCTTTTGGCTAGGCAAAGTCTTTATCACAAGAAGTTGTGTCAAAGTGTATATATTCGATTGAGAAATTCCACATTGTTCAGGCAATGTAGGTGCTTGTGTTGGGGAGTTACCGATGATCATTGGTGCTTGTGATGGAGAGCCTGTGAGACTGACACACTTGTACCAAGTAATTTCCGCCCATGGATGAAGGTTAGCAAAAGCAGGAACATTTAGATCTTCAATAACCTCCATTACCTTTTCCCAGCAATACATTGTAGTTTGTACAATTTCTTTGCAACATACTACATCCTTTTGGGTTGGAAAGGCCTTCGAGACAACAAGATTACCCACAAAATCTCCACATGGTCCGGACATTCTACATTGTTCTGGCCATGGACTAACCCAAGGTGCTTCTGCTGGAGAACTATCAATATCCCTCGCACCACTTACACCAATAAAAACCGAAGCACAAACAACAACGGAAAGAGCAACAACAAATCTAACATTAACTAGCTTCGCCATATCTTAATTTCTTTCTTGCTCTGTAATTCTTTTCTCCTTCTTTTATTTGGAATGTCTCAACTATTTGATATGAAAAATGGATTGTGTGGTTGTTATTTATACACAAACTCGTGTAAATAAAAATAAATGTACTAGTCTAAAACTGATTCTTTTAATTAATCTTAATTGCTTATAACGTTTTTGATGTGCATGTTTGTTGTTGTGCTGCTTCATTTTACCTGAACTTAATTATCAATGTTTCAAAACCAAAAACATTTAATTCTATTAAGAAAATAATTAAACTCATTGAGTTAGAATAAATTAAATGATTTGGGTTAGTCAAGTCACAAGGCAGGCTCACTCCCATAGTTTACGCATGCATATATGGGCGTAGTTGTTGGTTTCCCCTTGATGGGGGTTGTTGGGCCCTCTTTTGGGGTGCCAGTTATACCCTAATAAGCACCGACAAGATCTCATGAATTTGGATACGGTGGTATGCATATATCGATGGCATATATTGTATATAAATTATACTCAGTTTAATAAATAAAAATACCTGAGATGAAACTTATAAAATAAAAAATATTCATAAATATTATTTGGAAAATGAAAAAATTTCAATGCAAACGATCTAATTCCATGCGCATTGCTACGTTATTTATGCAGACGAGCACGCCATAGCCTATTTGGAGGCAAAATACCCGACTGTTGTGAAACAACCCGGCGGTTGTCTATTTTGATGGTAAACGGCCCAATAATCATGACACGGGGTCGTCGAACGCCTTGGTCTTATAAATTTAGCCATATCCCATTGTCTCGGGCATGTAAGACCCGATTTTGCCGTTTTAGGAAAGTTCGTTAGGAGTCCGTTTGAGTCGCCGTTTGTGGACCGTAGTTTCTTTTGATAAGTACTTTCATTGTTTAGGAAAATCTCAAATTTGCCAAAAATAGCAAATTTTGAGTTTCAGTCGGTTTTGGGTTGTTTTCATCCTCTTTTGTCGCACAATTTAGGATTTTTTCCCATGTTTTTTTAAGAATCTTCTAGTTATTGTTAAAGATGATTTTTATTTATAGTCGGAAAACCGAGGCCTGAATAATTATCTTCGTTCATAGTCGTTATTCCTAGGAATAATTGGAGGTCTGAACAAATTATCGTTTTCTTTCTTTTCAATAATATTCGCTGCACTAGTTGTCATTATATTATATCTATTAATGAGCATTAATGCTTTTAGTTCTAGCTCGTTAAGTGAAAATTTTGTAACTTCGAAAAAAATATATTCAACCTCGGTCCTCCCACACAATGAAGCGGATCAATTGATTCTCCACTAACATCACACATTCTATTTTCTTTTTTTTTTCATATAATTTTAGCAGCTCAGACTTATATATATTTATTTTTTTATTTTTTTTTATTCTGAAGTTTCTTTATAATAAACTAGTTACTATGTCTAGTTTTTTATAGAATTATATGATCAATACAAATATCTATATCGTATTGAGAAAAAAAACATGATGGGTCTTGAATTAATTCAATCAAAGTTTTTCAGACACTGATACAAATGACCATATTATTATGCTTTTACATAGTATAATGCACTAGTTAGTTGGTAAGAATGAGACATTTGTTCCAAATATTTTCTGCCCATGGATCTTCAAGGATTGCCATTGTCTTTTCCCAACAATCCTAACCGGTTTGAATAATTTCACGACAAAAAGTAACATCCTTTTGGCTAGGCAAAGTCTTTATCACAAGAAGTTGTGTCAAAGTGTATATATTCGATTGAGAAATTCCATATTGTTCAGGCAATGTAGGTGCTTGTGTTGGGGAGTTACCGATGATCATTGGTGCTTGTGATGGAGAGCCTGTGAGACTGACACACTTGTACCAAGTAATTTCCGCCCATGGATGAAGGTTAGCAAAAGCAGGAACATTTAGATCTTCAATAACCTCCATTACCTTTTCCCAGCAATACATTGTAGTTTGTACAATTTCTTTGCAACATACTACATCCTTTTGGGTTGGAAAGGCCTTCGAGACAACAAGATTACCCACAAAATCTCCACATGGTCCGGACATTCTACATTGTTCTGGCCATGGACTAACCCAAGGTGCTTCTGCTGGAGAACTATCAATATCCCTCGCACCACTTACACCAATAAAAACCGAAGCACAAACAACAACGGAAAGAGCAACAACAAATCTAACATTAACTAGCTTCGCCATATCTTAATTTCTTTCTTGCTCTGTAATTCTTTTCTCCTTCTTTTATTTGGAATGTCTCAACTATTTGATATGAAAAATGGATTGTGTGGTTGTTATTTATACACAAACTCGTGTAAATAAAAATAAATGTACTAGTCTAAAACTGATTCTTTTAATTAATCTTAATTGCTTATAACGTTTTTGATGTGCATGTTTGTTGTTGTGCTGCTTCATTTTACCTGAACTTAATTATCAATGTTTCAAAACCAAAAACATTTAATTCTATTAAGAAAATAATTAAACTCATTGAGTTAGAATAAATTAAATGATTTGGGTTAGTCAAGTCACAAGGAAGGCTCACTCCCATAGTTTACGCATGCATATATGGGCGTAGTTGTTGGTTTCCCCTTGATGGGGGTTGTTGGGCCCTCTTTTGGGGTGCCAGTTATACCCTAAGAAGCACCGACAAGATCTAATGAATTTGGATACGGTGGTATGCAAATATCGATGGCATATATTGTATATAAATTATACTCAGTTTAATAAATAAAAATACCTGAGATGAAACTTATAAAATAAAAAATATTCATAAATATTATTTGGAAAATGAAAAAATATCAATGCAAACGATCTAATTCCATGCGCATTGCTACGTTATTTATGCAGACGAGCACGCCATAGCCTATTTGGAGGCAAAATACCCGACTGTTGTCAAACAACCCGACGGTTGTCTATTTTGATGGGAAACGGCCCAATAATCATGACACGGGGTCGTCGACCGCCTTGGTCTTATAAATTTAGCCATATTCCATTATCTCGGGCATGTAAGACCCGATTTTGCCGTTTTAGGAAAGTTCGTTAGGAGTTCGTTTGAGTCGCCGTTTGTGGACCGTAGTTTCTTTTGATAAGTACTTTCATTGTTTAGGAAAATCTCAAATTTTCCAAAAATAGCAAATTTTGAGTTTCAGTCGGTTTTGGGTTGTTTTCATCCTCTTTTGTCGCACAATTTAGGATTTTTTTCCCATGTTTTTTTAAGAATCTTCTAGTTATTGTTAAAGATGATTTTTATTTATAGTCGGGAAACCGAGGCCTGAATAATTATCTTCGTTCATAGTCGTTATTCCTAGGAATAATTGGAGGTCTGAACAAATTATCGTTTTCTTTCTTTTCAATAATATTCGCTGCACTAGTTGTCATTATATTATATCTATTAATGAGCATTAATGCTTTTAGTTCTAGCTCGTCAAGTGAAAATTTTGTAACTTCGAAAAAAATATATTCAACCTCGGTCCTCCCACACAATGAAGCGGATCAATTGATTCTCCACTAACATCACACATTCTATTTTCTCTTTTTTTCATATAATTTTAGCAGCTCAGACTTATATATATATTTTTTTATTTTTTTTTATTCTGAAGTTTCTTTATAATAAACTAGTTACTATGTCTAGTTTTTTATAGAATTATATGATCAATACAAATATCTATATCGTATTGAGGAAAAAAACATGATGGGTCTTGAATTAATTCAATCAAAGTTTTTCAGACACTGATACAAATGACCATATTATTATGCTTTTACATAGTATAATGCACTAGTTAGTTGGTAAGAATGAGACATTTGTTCCAAATATTTTCTGCCCATGGATCTTCAAGGATTGCCATTGTCTTTTCCCAACAATCCTGACCGGTTTGAATAATTTCACGACAAAAAGTAACATCCTTTTGGCTAGGCAAAGTCTTTATCACAAGAAGTTGTGTCAAAGTGTATATATTCGATTGAGAAATTCCACATTGTTCAGGCAATGTAGGTGCTTGTGTTGGGGAGTTACCGCTGATCATTGGTGCTTGTGATGGAGAGCCTGTGAGACTGACACACTTGTACCAAGTAATTTCCGCCCATGGATGAAGGTTAGCAAAAGCAGGAACATTTAGATCTTCAATAACCTCCATTACCTTTTCCCAGCAATACTTTGTAGTTTGTACAATTTCTTTGCAACATACTACATCCTTTTGGGTTGGAAAGGCCTTCGAGACAACAAGATTACCCACAAAATCTCCACATGGTCCGGACATTCTACATTGTTCTGGCCATGGACTAACCCAAGGTGCTTCTGCTGGAGAACTATCAATATCCCTCGCACCACTTACACCAATAAAAACCGAAGCACAAACAACAACGGAAAGAGCAACAACAAATTTAACATTAACTAGCTTCGCCATATCTTAATTTCTTTCTTGCTCTGTAATTCTTTTCTCCTTCTTTTATTTGGAATGTCTCAACTATTTGATATGAAAAATGGATTGTGTGGTTATTATTTATACACAAACTCGTGTAAATAAAAATAAATGTACTAGTCTAAAACTGATTCTTTTAATTAATCTTAATTGCTTATAACGTTTTTGATGTGCATGTTTGTTGTTGTGCTGCTTCATTTTACCTGAACTTAATTATCAATGTTTCAAAACCAAAAACATTTAATTCTATTAAGAAAATAATTAAACTCATTGAGTTAGAATAAATTAAATGATTTGGGTTAGTCAAGTCACAAGGCAGGCTCACTCCCATAGTTTACGCATGCATATATGGGCGTAGTTGTTGGTTTCCCCTTGATGGGGGTCGTTGGGCCCTCTTTTGGGGTGCCAGTTATACCCTAAGAAGCACCGACAAGATCTCATGAATTTGGATACGGTGGTATGCATATATCGATGGCATATATTGTATATAAATTATACTCAGTTTAATAAATAAAAATACCTGAGATGAAACTTATAAAATAAAAAATATTCATAAATATTATTTGGAAAATGAAAAAATATCAATGCAAACGATCTAATTCCATGCGCATTGCTACGTTATTTATGCAGACGAGCACGCCATAGCCTATTTGGAGGCAAAATACCCGACTGTTGTGAAACAACCCGGCGGTTGTCTATTTTGATGGGAAACGGCCCAATAATCATGACACGGGGTCGTCGACCGCCTTGGTCTTATAAATTTAGCCATATTCCATTGTCTCGGGCATGTAAGACCCGATTTTGCCGTTTTAGGAAAGTTCGTTAGGAGTCCGTTTGAGTCGCCGTTTGTGGACCGTAGTTTCTTTTGATAAGTACTTTCATTGTTTAGGAAAATCTCAAATTTGGCAAAAATAGCAAATTTTGAGTTTCAGTCGGTTTTGGGTTGTTTTCATCCTCTTTTGTCGCACAATTTAGGATTTTTTCCCATGTTTTTTAAGAATCTTCTAGTTATTGTTAAAGATGATTTTTATTTATAGTCGGGAAACCGAGGCCTGAATAATTATCTTCGTTCATAGTCGTTATTCCTAGGAATAATTGGAGGTCTGAACAAATTATCGTTTTCTTTCTTTTCAATAATATTCGCTGCACTAGTTGTCATTATATTATATCTATTAATGAGCATTAATGCTTTTAGTTCTAGCTCGTCAAGTGAAAATTTTGTAACTTCGAAAAAAATATATTCAACCTCGGTCCTCCCACACAATGAAGCGGATCAATTGATTCTCCACTAACATCACACATTCTATTTTCTCTTTTTTTCATATAATTTTAGCAGCTCAGACTTATATATATATTTTTTTTTATTTTTTTTTATTCTGAAGTTTCTTTATAATAAACTAGTTACTATGTCTAGTTTTTTATAGAATTATATGATCAATACAAATATCTATATCGTATTGAGAAAAAAAACATGATGGGTCTTGAATTAATTCAATCAAAGTTTTTCAGACACTGATACAAATGACCATATTATTATGCTTTTACATAGTATAATGCACTAGTTAGTTGGTAAGAATGAGACATTTGTTCCAAATATTTTCTGCCCATGGATCTTCAAGGATTGCCATTGTCTTTTCCCAACAATCCTGACCGGTTTGAATAATTTCACGACAAAAAGTAACATCCTTTTGGCTAGGCAAAGTCTTTATCACAAGAAGTTGTGTCAAAGTGTATATATTCGATTGAGAAATTCCACATTGTTCAGGCAATGTAGGTGCTTGTGTTGGGGAGTTACCGCTGATCATTGGTGCTTGTGATGGAGAGCCTGTGAGACTGACACACTTGTACCAAGTAATTTCCGCCCATGGATGAAGGTTACCAAAAGCAGGAACATTTAGATCTTCAATAACCTCCATTACCTTTTCCCAGCAATACTTTGTAGTTTGTACAATTTCTTTGCAACATACTACATCCTTTTGGGTTGGAAAGGCCTTCGAGACAACAAGATTACCCACAAAATCTCCACATGGTCCGGACATTCTACATTGTTCTGGCCATGGACTAACCCAAGGTGCTTCTGCTGGAGAACTATCAATATCCCTCGCACCACTTACACCAATAAAAACCGAAGCACAAACAACAACGGAAAGAGCAACAACAAATTTAACATTAACTAGCTTCGCCATATCTTAATTTCTTTCTTGCTCTGTAATTCTTTTCTCCTTCTTTTATTTGGAATGTCTCAACTATTTGATATGAAAAATGGATTGTGTGGTTATTATTTATACACAAACTCGTGTAAATAAAAATAAATGTACTAGTCTAAAACTGATTCTTTTAATTAATCTTAATTGCTTATAACGTTTTTGATGTGCATGTTTGTTGTTGTGCTGCTTCATTTTACCTGAACTTAATTATCAATGTTTCAAAACCAAAAACATTTAATTCTATTAAGAAAATAATTAAACTCATTGAGTTAGAATAAATTAAATGATTTGGGTTAGTCAAGTCACAAGGCAGGCTCACTCCCATAGTTTACGCATGCATATATGGGCGTAGTTGTTGGTTTCCCCTTGATGGGGGTCGTTGGGCCCTCTTTTGGGGTGCCAGTTATACCCTAAGAAGCACCGACAAGATCTCATGAATTTGGATACGGTGGTATGCATATATCGATGGCATATATTGTATATAAATTATACTCAGTTTAATAAATAAAAATACCTGAGATGAAACTTATAAAATAAAAAATATTCATAAATATTATTTGGAAAATGAAAAAATATCAATGCAAACGATCTAATTCCATGCGCATTGCTACGTTATTTATGCAGACGAGCACGCCATAGCCTATTTGGAGGCAAAATACCCGACTGTTGTGAAACAACCCGGCGGTTGTCTATTTTGATGGGAAACGGCCCAATAATCATGACACGGGGTCGTCGACCGCCTTGGTCTTATAAATTTAGCCATATTCCATTGTCTCGGGCATGTAAGACCCGATTTTGCCGTTTTAGGAAAGTTCGTTAGGAGTCCGTTTGAGTCGCCGTTTGTGGACCGTAGTTTCTTTTGATAAGTACTTTCATTGTTTAGGAAAATCTCAAATTTGCCAAAAATAGCAAATTTTGAGTTTCAGTCGGTTTTGGGTTGTTTTCATCCTCTTTTGTCGCACAATTTAGGATTTTTTCCCATGTTTTTTTAAGAATCTTCTAGTTATTGTTAAAGATGATTTTTATTTATAGTCGGGAAACCGAGGCCTGAATAATTATCTTCGTTCATAGTCGTTATTCCTAGGAATAATTGGAGGTCTGAACAAATTATCGTTTTCTTTCTTTTCAATAATATTCGCTGCACTAGTTGTCATTATATTATATCTATTAATGAGCATTAATGCTTTTAGTTCTAGCTCGTCAAGTGAAAATTTTGTAACTTCGAAAAAAATATATTCAACCTCGGTCCTCCCACACAATGAAGCGGATCAATTGATTCTCCACTAACATCACACATTCTATTTTCTCTTTTTTTCATATAATTTTAGCAGCTCAGACTTATATATATATTTTTTTTTTATTTTTTTTTATTCTGAAGTTTCTTTATAATAAACTAGTTACTATGTCTAGTTTTTTATAGAATTATATGATCAATACAAATATCTATATCGTATTGAGAAAAAAAACATGATGGGTCTTGAATTAATTCAATCAAAGTTTTTCAGACACTGATACAAATGACCATATTATTATGCTTTTACATAGTATAATGCACTAGTTAGTTGGTAAGAATGAGACATTTGTTCCAAATATTTTCTGCCCATGGATCTTCAAGGATTGCCATTGTCTTTTCCCAACAATCCTGACCGGTTTGAATAATTTCACGACAAAAAGTAACATCCTTTTGGCTAGGCAAAGTCTTTATCACAAGAAGTTGTGTCAAAGTGTATATATTCGATTGAGAAATTCCACATTGTTCAGGCAATGTAGGTGCTTGTGTTGGGGAGTTACCGCTGATCATTGGTGCTTGTGATGGAGAGCCTGTGAGACTGACACACTTGTACCAAGTAATTTCCGCCCATGGATGAAGGTTAGCAAAAGCAGGAACATTTAGATCTTCAATAACCTCCATTACCTTTTCCCAGCAATACTTTGTAGTTTGTACAATTTCTTTGCAACATACTACATCCTTTTGGGTTGGAAAGGCCTTCGAGACAACAAGATTACCCACAAAATCTCCACATGGTCCGGACATTCTACATTGTTCTGGCCATGGACTAACCCAAGGTGCTTCTGCTGGAGAACTATCAATATCCCTCGCACCACTTACACCAATAAAAACCGAAGCACAAACAACAACGGAAAGAGCAACAACAAATCTAACATTAACTAGCTTCGCCATATCTTAATTTCTTTCTTGCTCTGTAATTCTTTTCTCCTTCTTTTATTTGGAATGTCTCAACTATTTGATATGAAAAATGGATTGTGTGGTTATTATTTATACACAAACTCGTGTAAATAAAAATAAATGTACTAGTCTAAAACTGATTCTTTTAATTAATCTTAATTGCTTATAACGTTTTTGATGTGCATGTTTGTTGTTGTGCTGCTTCATTTTACCTGAACTTAATTATCAATGTTTCAAAACCAAAAACATTTAATTCTATTAAGAAAATAATTAAACTCATTGAGTTAGAATAAATTAAATGATTTGGGTTAGTCAAGTCACAAGGCAGGCTCACTCCCATAGTTTACGCATGCATATATGGGCGTAGTTGTTGGTTTCCCCTTGATGGGGGTTGTTGGGCCCTCTTTTGGGGTGCCAGTTATACCCTAAGAAGCACCGACAAGATATCATGAATTTGGATACGGTGGTATGCATATATCGATGGCATATATTGTATATAAATTATACTCAGTTTAATAAATAAAAATACCTGAGATGAAACTTATAAAATAAAAAATATTCATAAATATTATTTGGAAAATGAAAAAATATCAATGCAAACGATCTAATTCCATGCGCATTGCTACGTTATTTATGCAGACGAGCACGCCATAGCCTATTTGGAGGCAAAATACCCGACTGTTGTGAAACAACCCGGCGGTTGTCTATTTTGATGGGAAACGGCCCAATAATCATGACACGGGGTCGTCGACCGCCTTGGTCTTATAAATTTAGCCATATTCCATTGTCTCGGGCATGTAAGACCCGATTTTGCCGTTTTAGGAAAGTTCGTTAGGAGTCCGTTTGAGTCGCCGTTTGTGGACCGTAGTTTCTTTTGATAAGTACTTTCATTGTTTAGGAAAATCTCAAATTTGCCAAAAATAGCAAATTTTGAGTTTCAGTCGGTTTTGGGTTGTTTTCATCCTCTTTTGTCGCACAATTTAGGATTTTTTCCCATGTTTTTTTAAGAATCTTCTAGTTATTGTTAAAGATGATTTTTATTTATAGTCGGGAAACCGAGGCCTGAATAATTATCTTCGTTCATAGTCGTTATTCCTAGGAATAATTGGAGGTCTGAACAAATTATCGTTTTCTTTCTTTTCAATAATATTCGCTGCACTAGTTGTCATTATATTATATCTATTAATGAGCATTAATGCTTTTAGTTCTAGCTCGTCAAGTGAAAATTTTGTAACTTCGAAAAAAATATATTCAACCTCGGTCCTCCCACACAATGAAGCGGATCAATTGATTCTCCACTAACATCACACATTCTATTTTCTCTTTTTTTCATATAATTTTAGCAGCTCAGACTTATATATATATTTTTTTTTTATTTTTTTTTATTCTGAAGTTTCTTTATAATAAACTAGTTACTATGTCTAGTTTTTTATAGAATTATATGATCAATACAAATATCTATATCGTATTGAGAAAAAAACATGATGGGTCTTGAATTAATTCAATCAAAGTTTTTCAGACACTGATACAAATGACCATATTATTATGCTTTTACATAGTATAATGCACTAGTTAGTTGGTAAGAATGAGACATTTGTTCCAAATATTTTCTGCCCATGGATCTTCAAGGATTACCATTGTCTTTTCCCAACAATCCTGACCGGTTTGAATAATTTCACGACAAAAAGTAACATCCTTTTGGCTAGGCAAAGTCTTTATCACAAGAAGTTGTGTCAAAGTGTATATATTCGATTGAGAAATTCCACATTGTTCAGGCAATGTAGGTGCTTGTGTTGGGGAGTTACCGCTGATCATTGGTGCTTGTGATGGAGAGCCTGTGAGACTGACACACTTGTACCAAGTAATTTCCGCCCATGGATGAAGGTTAGCAAAAGCAGGAACATTTAGATCTTCAATAACCTCCATTACCTTTTCCCAGCAATACTTTGTAGTTTGTACAATTTCTTTGCAACATACTACATCCTTTTGGGTTGGAAAGGCCTTCGAGACAACAAGATTACCCACAAAATCTCCACATGGTCCGGACATTCTACATTGTTCTGGCCATGGACTAACCCAAGGTGCTTCTGCTGGAGAACTATCAATATCCCTCGCACCACTTACACCAATAAAAACCGAAGCACAAACAACAACGGAAAGAGCAACAACAAATCTAACATTAACTAGCTTCGCCATATCTTAATTTCTTTCTTGCTCTGTAATTCTTTTCTCCTTCTTTTATTTGGAATGTCTCAACTATTTGATATGAAAAATGGATTGTGTGGTTATTATTTATACACAAACTCGTGTAAATAAAAATAAATGTACTAGTCTAAAACTGATTCTTTTAATTAATCTTAATTGCTTATAACGTTTTTGATGTGCATGTTTGTTGTTGTGCTGCTTCATTTTACCTGAACTTAATTATCAATGTTTCAAAACCAAAAACATTTAATTCTATTAAGAAAATAATTAAACTCATTGAGTTAGAATAAATTAAATGATTTGGGTTAGTCAAGTCACAAGGCAGGCTCACTCCCATAGTTTACGCATGCATATATGGGCGTAGTTGTTGGTTTCCCCTTGATGGGGGTCGTTGGGCCCTCTTTTGGGGTGCCAGTTATACCCTAAGAAGCACCGACAAGATCTCATGAATTTGGATACGGTGGTATGCATATATCGATGGCATATATTGTATATAAATTATACTCAGTTTAATAAATAAAAATACCTGAGATGAAACTTATAAAATAAAAAATATTCATAAATATTATTTGGAAAATGAAAAAATATCAATGCAAACGATCTAATTCCATGCGCATTGCTACGTTATTTATGCAGACGAGCACGCCATAGCCTATTTGGAGGCAAAATACCCGACTGTTGTGAAACAACCCGGCGGTTGTCTATTTTGATGGGAAACGGCCCAATAATCATGACACGGGGTCGTCGACCGCCTTGGTCTTATAAATTTAGCCATATTCCATTGTCTCGGGCATGTAAGACCCGATTTTGCCGTTTTAGGAAAGTTCGTTAGGAGTCCGTTTGAGTCGCCGTTTGTGGACCGTAGTTTCTTTTGATAAGTACTTTCATTGTTTAGGAAAATCTCAAATTTGCCAAAAATAGCAAATTTTGAGTTTCAGTCGGTTTTGGGTTGTTTTCATCCTCTTTTGTCGCACAATTTAGGATTTTTTCCCATGTTTTTTTAAGAATCTTCTAGTTATTGTTAAAGATGATTTTTATTTATAGTCGGGAAACCGAGGCCTGAATAATTATCTTCGTTCATAGTCGTTATTCCTAGGAATAATTGGAGGTCTGAACAAATTATCGTTTTCTTTCTTTTCAATAATATTCGCTGCACTAGTTGTCATTATATTATATCTATTAATGAGCATTAATGCTTTTAGTTCTAGCTCGTCAAGTGAAAATTTTGTAACTTCGAAAAAAATATATTCAACCTCGGTCCTCCCACACAATGAAGCGGATCAATTGATTCTCCACTAACATCACACATTCTATTTTCTCTTTTTTTCATATAATTTTAGCAGCTCAGACTTATATATATATTTTTTTTTTATTTTTTTTTATTCTGAAGTTTCTTTATAATAAACTAGTTACTATGTCTAGTTTTTTATAGAATTATATGATCAATACAAATATCTATATCGTATTGAGAAAAAAAACATGATGGGTCTTGAATTAATTCAATCAAAGTTTTTCAGACACTGATACAAATGACCATATTATTATGCTTTTACATAGTATAATGCACTAGTTAGTTGGTAAGAATGAGACATTTGTTCCAAATATTTTCTGCCCATGGATCTTCAAGGATTGCCATTGTCTTTTCCCAACAATCCTGACCGGTTTGAATAATTTCACGACAAAAAGTAACATCCTTTTGGCTAGGCAAAGTCTTTATCACAAGAAGTTGTGTCAAAGTGTATATATTCGATTGAGAAATTCCACATTGTTCAGGCAATGTAGGTGCTTGTGTTGGGGAGTTACCGCTGATCATTGGTGCTTGTGATGGAGAGCCTGTGAGACTGACACACTTGTACCAAGTAATTTCCGTCCATGGATAAAGGTTAGCAAAAGCAGGAACATTTAGATCTTCAATAACCTCCATTACCTTTTCCCAGCAATACTTTGTAGTTTGTACAATTTCTTTGCAACATACTACATCCTTTTGGGTTGGAAAGGCCTTCGAGACAACAAGATTACCCACAAAATCTCCACATGGTCCGGACATTCTACATTGTTCTTGCCATGGACTAACCCAAGGTGCTTCTGCTGGAGAACTATCAATATCCCTCGCACCACTTACACCAATAAAAACCGAAGCACAAACAACAACGGAAAGAGCAACAACAAATCTAACATTAACTAGCTTCGCCATATCTTAATTTCTTTCTTGCTCTGTAATTCTTTTCTCCTTCTTTTATTTGGAATGTCTCAACTATTTGATATGAAAAATGGATTGTGTGGTTATTATTTATACACAAACTCGTGTAAATAAAAATAAATGTACAAGTCTAAAACTGATTCTTTTAATTAATCTTAATTGCTTATAACGTTTTTGATGTGCATGTTTGTTGTTGTGCTGCTTCATTTTACCTGAACTTAATTATCAATGTTTCAAAACCAAAAACATTTAATTCTATTAAGAAAATAATTAAACTCATTGAGTTAGAATAAATTAAATGATTTGGGTTAGTCAAGTCACAAGGCAGGCTCACTCCCATAGTTTACGCATGCATATATGGGCGTAGTTGTTGGTTTCCCCTTGATGGGGGTCGTTGGGCCCTCTTTTGGGGTGCCAGTTATACCCTAAGAAGCACCGACAAGATCTCATGAATTTGGATACGGTGGTATGCATATATCGATGGCATATATTGTATATAAATTATACTCAGTTTAATAAATAAAAATACCTGAGATGAAACTTATAAAATAAAAAATATTCATAAATATTATTTGGAAAATGAAAAAATATCAATGCAAACGATCTAATTCCATGCGCATTGCTACGTTATTTATGCAGACGAGCACGCCATAGCCTATTTGGAGGCAAAATACCCGACTGTTGTGAAACAACCCGGCGGTTGTCTATTTTGATGGGAAACGGCCCAATAATCATGACACGGGGTCATCGACCGCCTTGGTCTTATAAATTTAGCCATATTCCATTGTCTCCGGCATGTAAGACCCGATTTTGCCGTTTTAGGAAAGTTCGTTAGGAGTCCGTTTGAGTCGCCGTTTGTGGACCGTAGTTTCTTTTGATAAGTACTTTCATTGTTTAGGAAAATCTCAAATTTTCCAAAAATAGCAAATTTTGAGTTTCAGACGGTTTTGGGTTGTTTTCATCCTCTTTTGTCGCACAATTTAGGATTTTTTCCCATGTTTTTTTAAGAATCTTCTAGTTATTGTTAAAGATGATTTTTATTTATAGTCGGGAAACCGAGGCCTGAATAATTATCTTCGTTCATAGTCGTTATTCCTAGGAATAATTGGAGGTCTGAACAAATTATCGTTTTCTTTCTTTTCAATAATATTCGCTGCACTAGTTGTCATTATATTATATCTATTAATGAGCATTAATGCTTTTAGTTCTAGCTCGTCAAGTGAAAATTTTGTAACTTCGAAAAAAAATATATTCAACCTCGGTCCTCCCACACAATGAAGCGGATCAATTGATTCTCCACTAACATCACACATTCTATTTTCTTTTTTTTTTTCATATAATTTTAGCAGCTCAGACTTATATATATATATTTTTTTATTTTTTTTTATTCTGAAGTTTCTTTATAATAAACTAGTTACTATGTCTAGTTTTTTATAGAATTATATGATCAATACAAATATCTATATCGTATTGAGAAAAAAAACATGATGGGTCTTGAATTAATTCAATCAAAGTTTTTCAGACACTGATACAAATGACCATATTATTATGCTTTTACATAGTATAATGCACTAGTTAGTTGGTAAGAATGAGACATTTGTTCCAAATATTTTCTGCCCATGGATCTTCAAGGATTTCCATTGTCTTTTCCCAACAATCCTAACCGGTTTGAATAATTTCACGACAAAAAGTAACATCCTTTTGGCTAGGCAAAGTCTTTATCACAAGAAGTTGTGTCAAAGTGTATATATTAGATTGAGAAATTCCACATTGTTCAGGCAATGTAGGTGCTTGTGTTGGAGAGTTACCGCTGATCATTGGTGCTTGTGATGGAGAGCCTGTGAGACTGACACACTTGTACCAAGTAATTTCCGCCCATGGATGAAGGTTAGCAAAAGAAGGAACATTTAGATCTTCAATAACCTCCATTACCTTTTCCCAGCAATACTTTGTAGTTTGTACAATTTCTTTGCAACATACTACATCCTTTTGGGTTGGAAAGGCCTTCGAGACAACAAGATTACCCACAAAATCTCCACATGGTCCGGACATTCTACATTGTTCTGGCCATGGACTAACCCAAGGTGCTTCTGCTGGAGAACTATCAATACCCCTCGCACCACTTACACCAATAAAAACCGAAGCACAAACAACAACGGAAAGAGCAACAACAAATCTAACATTAAGTAGCTTCGCCATATCTTAATTTCTTTCTTGCTCTGTAATTCTTTTCTCCTTCTTTTATTTGGAATGTCTCAACTATTTGATATGAAAAATGGATTGTGTGGTTGTTATTTATACACAAACTCGTGTAAATAAAAATAAATGTACTAGTCTAAAACTGATTCTTTTAATTAATCTTAATTGCTTATAACGTTTTTGATGTGCATGTTTGTTGTTGTGCTGCTTCATTTTACCTGAACTTAATTATCAATGTTTCAAAACCAAAAACATTTAATTCTATTAAGAAAATAATTAAACTCATTGAGTTAGAATAAATTAAATGATTTGGGTTAGTCAAGTCACAAGGCAGGCTCACTCCCATAGTTTACGCATGCATATATCGGCGTAGTTGTTGGTTTCCCCTTGATGGGGGTTGTTGGGCCCTCTTTTGGGGTGCCAGTTATACCCTAAGAAGCACTGACAAGATCTCATGAATTTGGATACGGTGGTATGCATATATCGATGGCATATATTGTATATAAATTATACTCAGTTTAATAAATAAAAATACCTGAGATGAAACTTATAAAATAAAAAATATTCATAAATATTATTTGGAAAATGAAAAAATATCAATGCAAACGATCTAATTCCATGCGCATTGCTACGTTATTTATGCAGACGAGCACGCCATAGCCTATTTGGAGGCAAAATACCCGACTGTTGTGAAACAACCCGGCGGTTATCTATTTTGATGGGAAACGGCCCAATAATCATGACACGGGGTCGTCGACCGCCTTGGTCTTATAAATTTAGCCATATTCCATTGTCTCGGGCATGTAAGACCCGATTTTGCCGTTTTAGGAAAGTTCGTTAGGAGTCCGTTTGAGTCGCTGTTTGTGGACCGTAGTTTCTTTTGATAAGTACTTTCATTGTTTAGGAAAATCTCAAATTTTCCAAAAATAGCAAATTTTCCAAAAATAGCAAATTTTTTCAGTCGGTTTTGGGTTGTTTTCCTCCTCTTTTGTCGCACAATTTAGGATTTTTTCCCATGTTTTTTTAAGAATCTTCTAGTTATTGTTAAAGATGATTTTTATTTATAGTCGGGAAACCGAGGCCTGAATAATTATCTTCGTTCATAGTCGTTATTCCTAGGAATAATTGGAGGTCTGAACAAATTATCGTTTTCTTTCTTTTCAATAATATTCGCTGCACTAGTTGTCATTATATTATATCTATTAATGAGCATTAATGCTTTTAGTTCTAGCTCGTCAAGTGAAAATTTTGTAACTTCGAAAAAAATATATTCAACCTCGGTCCTCCCACACAATGAAGCGGATCAATTGATTCTCCACTAACATCACACATTCTATTTTCTCTTTTTTTCATATAATTTTAGCAGCTCAGACTTATATATATATTTTATTTTATTTTTTTTTATTCTGAAGTTTCTTTATAATAAACTAGTTACTATGTCTAGTTTTTTATAGAATTATATGATCAATACAAATATCTATATCGTATTGAGAAAAAAAACATGATGGGTCTTGAATTAATTCAATCAAAGTTTTTCAGACACTGATACAAATGACCGTATTATTATGCTTTTACACAGTATAATGCACTAGTTAGTTGGTAAGAATGAGACATTTGTTCCAAATATTTTCTGCCCATGGATCTTCAAGGATTTCCATTGTCTTTTCCCAACAATCCTGACCGGTTTGAATAATTTCACGACAAAAAGTAACATCCTTTTGGCTAGGAAAAGTCTTTATCACAAGAAGTTGTGCCAAAGTGTATATATTCGATTGAGAAATTCCACATTGTTCAGGAAATGTAGGTGCTTGTGTTGGAGAGTTACCGCTGATCATTGGTGCTTGTGATGGAGAGCCTGTGAGACTGACACACTTGTACCAAGTAATTTCCGCCCATGGATGAAGGTTAGCAAAAGCAGGAACATTTAGATCTTCAATAACCTCCATTACCTTTTCCCAGCAATACTTTGTAGTTTGTACAATTTCTTTGCAACATACTACATCCTTTTGGGTTGGAAAGGCCTTCGAGACAACAAGATTACCCACAAAATCTCCACATGGTCCGGACATTCTACATTGTTCTGGCCATGGACTAACCCAAGGTGCTTCTGCTGGAGAACTATCAATATCCCTCGCACCACTTACACCAATAAAAACCGAAGCACAAACAACAACGAAAAGAGCAACAACAAATCTAACATTAACTAGCTTCGCCATATCTTAATTTCTTTCTTGCTCTGTAATTCTTTTCTCCTTCTTTTATTTGGAATGTCTCAACTAATTGATATGAAAAATGGATTGTGTGGTTGTTATTTATACACAAACTCGTGTAAATAAAAATAAATGTACTAGTCTAAAACTGATTCTTTTAATTAATCTTAATTGCTTATAATGTTTTTGATGTGCATGTTTGTTGTTGTGCTGCTTCATTTTACCTGAACTTAATTATCAATGTTTCAAAACCAAAAACATTTAATTCTATTAAGAAAATAATTAAACTCATTGAGTTAGAATAAATTAAATGATTTGGGTTAGTCAAGTCACAAGGCAGGCTCACTCCCATAGTTTACGCATGCATATATGGGCGTAGTTGTTGGTTTCCCCTTGATGGGGGTTGTTGGGCCCTCTTTTGGGGTGCCAGTTATACCCTAAGAAGCACCGACAAGATCTCATGAATTTGGATACGGTGGTATGCATATATCGATGGCATATATTGTATATAAATTATACTCAGTTTAATAAATAAAAATACCTGAGATGAAACTTATAAAATAAAAAATATTCATAAATATTATTTGGAAAATGAAAAAATATCAATGCAAACGATCTAATTCCATGCGCATTTCTACGTTATTTATGCAGACGAGCACGCCATAGCCTATTTGGAGGCAAAATACCCGACTGTTGTGAAACAACCCGGCGGTTGTCTATTTTGATGGGAAACGGCCCAATAATCATGACACGGGGTCGTCGACCGCCTTGGTCTTATAAATTTAGCCATATTCCATTGTCTCGGGCATGTAAGACCCGATTTTGCCGTTTTAGGAAAGTTCGTTAGGAGTCCGTTTGAGTCGCCGTTTATGGACCGTAGTTTCTTTTGATAAGTACTTTCATTGTTTAGGAAAATCTCAAATTTGCCAAAAATAGCAAATTTTGAGTTTCAGTCGGTTTTGGGTTGTTTTCATCCTCTTTTGTCGCACAATTTAGGATTTTTTCCCATGTTTTTTTAAGAATCTTCTAGTTATTGTTAAAGATGATTTTTATTTATAGTCGGGAAACCGAGGCCTGAATAATTATCTTCGTTCATAGTCGTTATTCCTAGGAATAATTGGAGGTCTGAACAAATTATCGTTTTCTTTCTTTTCAATAATATTCGCTGCACTAGTTGTCATTATATTATATCTATTAATGAGCATTAATGCTTTTAGTTCTAGCTCGTCAAGTGAAAATTTTGTAACTTCGAAAAAAAATATATTCAACCTCGGTCCTCCCACACAATGAAGCGGATCAATTGATTCTCCACTAACATCACACATTCTATTTTCTTTTTTTTTTCATATAATTTTAGCAGCTCAGACTTATATATTTTTTTTTTATTATTTTTTTTTATTCTGAAGTTTCTTTATAATAAACTAGTTACTATGTCTAGTTTTTTATAGAATTATATGATCAATACAAATATCTATATCGTATTGAGAAAAAAAACATGATGGGTCTTGAATTAATTCAATCAAAGTTTTTCAGACACTGATACAAATGACCATATTATTATGCTTTTACATAGTATAATGCACTAGTTAGTTGGTAAGAATGAGACATTTGTTCCAAATATTTTCTGCCCATGGATCTTCAAGGATTTCCATTGTCTTTTCCCAACAATCCTGACCGGTTTGAATAATTTCACGACAAAAAGTAACATCCTTTTGGCTAGGCAAAGTCTTTATCACAAGAAGTTGTGTCAAAGTGTATATATTCGATTGAGAAATTCCACATTGTTCAGGCAATGTAGGTGCTTGTGTTGGAGAGTTACCGCTGATCATTGGTGCTTGTGATGGAGAGCCTGTGAGACTGACACACTTGTACCAAGTAATTTCCGCCCATGGATGAAGGTTAGAAAAAGAAGGAACATTTAGATCTTCAATAACCTCCATTAACTTTTCCCAGCAATACTTTGTAGTTTGTACAATTTCTTTGCAACATACTACATCCTTTTGGGTTGGAAAGGCCTTCAAGACAACAAGATTACCCACAAAATCTCTACATGGTCCGGACATTCTACATTGTTCTGGCCATGGACTAACCCAAGGTGCTTCTGCTGGAGAACTATCAATACCCCTCGCACCACTTACACCAATAAAAACCGAAGCACAAACAACAACGGAAAGAGCAACAACAAATCTAACATTAACTAGCTTCGCCATATCTTAATTTTTTTCTTGCTCTGTAATTCTTTTCTCCTTCTTTTATTTGGAATGTCTCAACTATTTGATATGAAAAATGGATTGTGTGGTTGGTATTTATACACAAACTCGTGTAAATAAAAATAAATGTACTAGTCTAAAACTGATTCTTTTAATTAATCTTAATTGCTTATAACGTTTTTGATGTGCATGTTTGTTGTTGTGCTGCTTCATTTTACCTGAACTTAATTATCAATGTTTCAAAACCAAAAACATTTAATTCTATTAAGAAAATAATTAAACTCATTGAGTTAGAATAAATTAAATGATTTGGGTTAGTCAAGTCACAAGGCAGGCTCACTCCCATAGTTTACGCATGCATATATGGGCGTAGTTGTTGGTTTCCCCTTGATGGGGGTTGTTGGGCCCTCTTTTGGGGTGCCAGTTATACCCTAAGAAGCACCGACAAGATCTCATGAATTTGGATACGGTGGTATGCATATATCGATGGCATATATTGTATATAAATTATACTCAGTTTAATAAATAAAAATACCTGAGATGAAACTTATAAAATAAAAAATATTCATAAATATTATTTGGAAAATGAAAAAATATCAATGCAAATGATCTAATTCCATGCGCATTGCTACGTTATTTATGCAGACGAGCACGCCATAGCCTATTTGGAGGCAAAATACCCGACTGTTGTGAAACAACCCGGCGGTTATCTATTTTGATGGGAAACGGCCCAACAATCATGACACGGGGTCGTCGACCGCCTTGGTCTTATAAATTTAGCCATATTCCATTGTCTCGGGCATGTAAGACCCGATTTTGCCGTTTTAGGAAAGTTCGTTAGGAGTCCGTTTGAGTCGCCGTTTGTGGACCGTAGTTTCTTTTGATAAGTACTTTCATTGTTTAGGAAAATCTCAAATTTTCCAAAAATAGCAAATTTTTTCAGTCGGTTTTGGGTTGTTTTCCTCCTCTTTTGTCGCACAATTTAGGATTTTTTCCCATGTTTTTTTAAGAATCTTCTAGTTATTGTTAAAGATGATTTTTATTTATAGTCGGGAAACCGAGGCCTGAATAATTATCTTCGTTCATAGTCGTTATTCCTAGGAATAATTGGAGGTCTGAACAAATTATCGTTTTCTTTCTTTTCAATAATATTCGCTGCACTAGTTGTCATTATATTATATCTATTAATGAGCATTAATGCTTTTAGTTCTAGCTCGTCAAGTGAAAATTTTGTAACTTCGAAAAAAATATATTCAACCTCGGTCCTCCCACACAATGAAGCGGATCAATTGATTCTCCACTAACATCACACATTCTATTTTCTCTTTTTTTCATATAATTTTAGCAGCTCAGACTTATATATATATTTTTTTTTATTCTGAAGTTTCTTTATAATAAACTAGTTACTATGTCTAGTTTTTTATAGAATTATATGATCAATACAAATATCTATATCGTATTGAGAAAAAAACATGATGGGTCTTGAATTAATTCAATCAAAGTTTTTCAGACACTGATACAAATGACCATATTATTATGCTTTTACATAGTATAATGCACTAGTTAGTTGGTAAGAATGAGACATTTGTTCCAAATATTTTCTGCCCATGGATCTTCAAGGATTGCCATTGTCTTTTCCCAACAATCCTGACCGGTTTGAATAATTTCACGACAAAAAGTAACATCCTTTTGGCTAGGCAAAGTCTTTATCACAAGAAGTTGTGTCAAAGTGTATATATTCGATTGAGAAATTCCACATTGTTCAGGCAATGTAGGTGCTTGTGTTGGGGAGTTACCGCTGATCATTGGTGCTTGTGATGGAGAGCCTGTGAGACTGACACACTTGTACCAAGTAATTTCCGTCCATGGATAAAGGTTAGCAAAAGCAGGAACATTTAGATCTTCAATAACCTCCATTACCTTTTCCCAGCAATACTTTGTAGTTTGTACAATTTCTTTGCAACATACTACATCCTTTTGGGTTGGAAAGGCCTTCGAGACAACAAGATTACCCACAAAATCTCCACATGGTCCGGACATTCTACATTGTTCTGGCCATGGACTAACCCAAGGTGCTTCTGCTGGAGAACTATCAATATCCCTCGCACCACTTACACCAATAAAAACCGAAGCACAAACAACAACGGAAAGAGCAACAACAAATTTAACATTAACTAGCTTCGCCATATCTTAATTTCTTTCTTGCTCTGTAATTCTTTTCTCCTTCTTTTATTTGGAATGTCTCAACTATTTGATATGAAAAATGGATTGTGTGGTTATTATTTATACACAAACTCGTGTAAATAAAAATAAATGTACTAGTCTAAAACTGATTCTTTTAATTAATCTTAATTGCTTATAACGTTTTTGATGTGCATGTTTGTTGTTGTGCTGCTTCATTTTACCTGAACTTAATTATCAATGTTTCAAAACCAAAAACATTTAATTCTATTAAGAAAATAATTAAACTCATTGAGTTAGAATAAATTAAATGATTTGGGTTAGTCAAGTCACAAGGCAGGCTCACTCCCATAGTTTACGCATGCATATATGGGCGTAGTTGTTGGTTTCCCCTTGATGGGGGTCGTTGGGCCCTCTTTTGGGGTGCCAGTTATACCCTAAGAAGCACCGACAAGATCTCATGAATTTGGATACGGTGGTATGCATATATCGATGGCATATATTGTATATAAATTATACTCAGTTTAATAAATAAAAATACCTGAGATGAAACTTATAAAATAAAAAATATTCATAAATATTATTTGGAAAATGAAAAAATATCAATGCAAACGATCTAATTCCATGCGCATTGCTACGTTATTTATGCAGACGAGCACGCCATAGCCTATTTGGAGGCAAAATACCCGACTGTTGTGAAACAACCCGGCGGTTGTCTATTTTGATGGGAAACGGCCCAATAATCATGACACGGGGTCGTCGACCGCCTTGGTCTTATAAATTTAGCCATATTCCATTGTCTCGGGCATGTAAGACCCGATTTTGCCGTTTTAGGAAAGTTCGTTAGGAGTCCGTTTGAGTCGCCGTTTGTGGACCGTAGTTTCTTTTGATAAGTACTTTCATTGTTTAGGAAAATCTCAAATTTGCCAAAAATAGCAAATTTTTTCAGTCGGTTTTGGGTTGTTTTCCTCCTCTTTTGTCGCACAATTTAGGATTTTTTCCCATGTTTTTTTAAGAATCTTCTAGTTATTGTTAAAGATGATTTTTATTTATAGTCGGGAAACCGAGGCCTGAATAATTATCTTCGTTCATAGTCGTTATTCCTAGGAATAATTGGAGTTCTGAACAAATTATCGTTTTCTTTCTTTTCAATAATATTCGCTGCACTAGTTGTCATTATATTATATCTATTAATGAGCATTAATGCTTTTAGTTCTAGCTCGTCAAGTGAAAATTTTGTAACTTCGAAAAAAATATATTCAACCTCGGTCCTCCCACACAATGAAGCGGATCAATTGATTCTCCACTAACATCACACATTCTATTTTCTCTTTTTTTCATATAATTTTAGCAGCTCAGACTTATATATATATTTTATTTTATTTTTTTTTATTCTGAAGTTTCTTTATAATAAACTAGTTACTATGTCTAGTTTTTTATAGAATTATATGATCAATACAAATATCTATATCGTATTGAGAAAAAAAACATGATGGGTCTTGAATTAATTCAATCAAAGTTTTTCAGACACTGATACAAATGACCGTATTATTATGCTTTTACACAGTATAATGCACTAGTTAGTTGGTAAGAATGAGACATTTGTTCCAAATATTTTCTGCCCATGGATCTTCAAGGATTTCCATTGTCTTTTCCCAACAATCCTGACCGGTTTGAATAATTTCACGACAAAAAGTAACATCCTTTTGGCTAGGAAAAGTCTTTATCACAAGAAGTTGTG
>NW_020622270.1:5719314-5735260 GCF_003573695.1 Papaver somniferum | reverse complement strand
GGCATGTAAGACCCGATTTTGCCGTTTTAGGAAAGTTCGTTAGGAGTCCGTTTGAGTCGCCGTTTGTGGACCGTAGTTTCTTTTGATAAGTACTTTCATTGTTTAGGAAAATCTCAAATTTTCCAAAAATAGCAAATTTTTTCAGTCGGTTTTGGGTTGTTTTCCTCCTCTTTTGTCGCACAATTTAGGATTTTTTCCCATGTTTTTTTAAGAATCTTCTAGTTATTGTTAAAGATGATTTTTATTTATAGTCGGGAAACCGAGGCCTGAATAATTATCTTCGTTCATAGTCGTTATTCCTAGGAATAATTGGAGGTCTGAACAAATTATCGTTTTCTTTCTTTTCAATAATATTCGCTGCACTAGTTGTCATTATATTATATCTATTAATGAGCATTAATGCTTTTAGTTCTAGCTCGTCAAGTGAAAATTTTGTAACTTCGAAAAAAATATATTCAACCTCGGTCCTCCCACACAATGAAGCGGATCAATTGATTCTCCACTAACATCACACATTCTATTTTCTCTTTTTTTCATATAATTTTAGCAGATCAGACTTATATATATATTTTATTTTTTTTTTTTTATTCTGAAGCTTCTTTATAATAAACTAGTTACTATGTCTAGTTTTTTATAGAATTATATGATCAATACAAATATCTATATCGTATTGAGAAAAAAAACATGATGGGTCTTGAATTAATTCAATCAAAGTTTTTCAGACACTGATACAAATGACCGTATTATTATGCTTTTACACAGTATAATGCACTAGTTAGTTGGTAAGAATGAGACATTTGTTCCAAATATTTTCTGCCCATGGATCTTCAAGGATTTCCATTGTCTTTTCCCAACAATCCTGACCGGTTTGAATAATTTCACGACAAAAAGTAACATCCTTTTGGCTAGGAAAAGTCTTTATCACAAGAAGTTGTGTCAAAGTGTGTATATTCGATTGAGAAATTCCACATTGTTCAGGCAATGTAGGTGCTTGTGTTGGAGAGTTACCGCTGATCATTGGTGCTTGTGATGGAGAGCCTGTGAGACTGACACACTTGTACCAAGTAATTTCCGCCCATGGATGAAGGTTAGCAAAAGCAGGAACATTTAGATCTTCAATAACCTCCATTACCTTTTCCCAGCAATACTTTGTAGTTTTTACAATTTCTTTGCAACATACTACATCCTTTTGGGTTGGAAAGGCCTTCGAGACAACAAGATTACCCACAAAATCTCCACATGGTCCGGACATTCTACATTGTTCTGGCCATGGACTAACCCAAGGTGCTTCTGCTGGAGAACTATCAATATCCCTCGCACCACTTACACCAATAAAAACCGAAGCACAAACAACAACGAAAAGAGCAACAACAAATCTAACATTAACTAGCTTCGCCATATCTTAATTTCTTTCTTGCTCTGTAATTATTTTCTCCTTCTTTTATTTGGAATGTCTCAACTATTTGATATGAAAAATGGATTGTGTGGTTGTTATTTATACACAAACTCGTGTAAATAAAAATAAATGTACTAGTCTAAAACTGATTCTTTTAATTAATCTTAATTGCTTATAACGTTTTTGATGTGCATGTTTGTTGTTGTGCTGCTTCATTTTACCTGAACTTAATTATCAATGTTTCAAAACCAAAAACATTTAATTCTATTAAGAAAATAATTAAACTCATTGAGTTAGAATAAATTAAATGATTTGGGTTAGTCAAGTCACAAGGCAGGCTCACTCCCATAGTTTACGCATGCATATATGGGCGTAGTTGTTGGTTTCCCCTTGATGGGGGTTGTTGGGCCCTCTTTTGGGGTGCCAGTTATACCCTAAGAAGCACCGACAAGATCTCATGAATTTGGATACGGTGGTATGCATATATCGATGGCATATATTGTATATAAATTATACTCAGTTTAATAAATAAAAATACCTGAGATGAAACTTATAAAATAAAAAATATTCATAAATATTATTTGGAAAATGAAAAAATATCAATGCAAACGATCTAATTCCATGCGCATTGCTACGTTATTTATGCAGACGAGCACGCCATAGCCTATTTGGAGGCAAAATACCCGACTGTTGTGAAACAACCCGGCGGTTGTCTATTTTGATGGGAAACGGCCCAATAATCATGACACGGGGTCGTCGACCGCCTTGGTCTTATAAATTTAGCCATATTCCATTGTCTCGGGCATGTAAGACCCGATTTTGCCGTTTTAGGAAAGTTCGTTAGGAGTCCGTTTGAGTCGCCGTTTGTGGACCGTAGTTTCTTTTGATAAGTACTTTCATTGTTTAGGAAAATCTCAAATTTGCCAAAAATAGCAAATTTTTTCAGTCGGTTTTGGGTTGTTTTCCTCCTCTTTTGTCGCACAATTTAGGATTTTTTCCCATGTTTTTTTAAGAATCTTCTAGTTATTGTTAAAGATGATTTTTATTTATAGTCGGGAAACCGAGGCCTGAATAATTATCTTCGTTCATAGTCGTTATTCCTAGGAATAATTGGAGTTCTGAACAAATTATCGTTTTCTTTCTTTTCAATAATATTCGCTGCACTAGTTGTCATTATATTATATCTATTAATGAGCATTAATGCTTTTAGTTCTAGCTCGTCAAGTGAAAATTTTGTAACTTCGAAAAAAATATATTCAACCTCGGTCCTCCCACACAATGAAGCGGATCAATTGATTCTCCACTAACATCACACATTCTATTTTCTCTTTTTTTCATATAATTTTAGCAGCTCAGACTTATATATATATTTTATTTTATTTTTTTTTATTCTGAAGTTTCTTTATAATAAACTAGTTACTATGTCTAGTTTTTTATAGAATTATATGATCAATACAAATATCTATATCGTATTGAGAAAAAAAACATGATGGGTCTTGAATTAATTCAATCAAAGTTTTTCAGACACTGATACAAATGACCGTATTATTATGCTTTTACACAGTATAATGCACTAGTTAGTTGGTAAGAATGAGACATTTGTTCCAAATATTTTCTGCCCATGGATCTTCAAGGATTTCCATTGTCTTTTCCCAACAATCCTGACCGGTTTGAATAATTTCACGACAAAAAGTAACATCCTTTTGGCTAGGAAAAGTCTTTATCACAAGAAGTTGTGTCAAAGTGTGTATATTCGATTGAGAAATTCCACATTGTTCAGGCAATGTAGGTGCTTGTGTTGGAGAGTTACCGCTGATCATTGGTGCTTGTGATGGAGAGCCTGTGAGACTGACACACTTGTACCAAGTAATTTCCGCCCATGGATGAAGGTTAGCAAAAGCAGGAACATTTAGATCTTCAATAACCTCCATTACCTTTTCCCAGCAATACTTTGTAGTTTTTACAATTTCTTTGCAACATACTACATCCTTTTGGGTTGGAAAGGCCTTCGAGACAACAAGATTACCCACAAAATCTCCACATGGTCCGGACATTCTACATTGTTCTGGCCATGGACTAACCCAAGGTGCTTCTGCTGGAGAACTATCAATATCCCTCGCACCACTTACACCAATAAAAACCGAAGCACAAACAACAACGAAAAGAGCAACAACAAATCTAACATTAACTAGCTTCGCCATATCTTAATTTCTTTCTTGCTCTGTAATTCTTTTCTCCTTCTTTTATTTGGAATGTCTCAACTATTTGATATGAAAAATGGATTGTGTGGTTGTTATTTATACACAAACTCGTGTAAATAAAAATAAATGTACTAGTCTAAAACTGATTCTTTTAATTAATCTTAATTGCTTATAACGTTTTTGATGTGCATGTTTGTTGTTGTGCTGCTTCATTTTACCTGAACTTAATTATCAATGTTTCAAAACCAAAAACATTTAATTCTATTAAGAAAATAATTAAACTCATTGAGTTAGAATAAATTAAATGATTTGGGTTAGTCAAGTCACAAGGCAGGCTCACTCCCATAGTTTACGCATGCATATATGGGCGTAGTTGTTGGTTTCCCCTTGATGGGGGTCGTTGGGCCCTCTTTTGGGGTGCCAGTTATACCCTAAGAAGCACCGACAAGATCTCATGAATTTGGATACGGTGGTATGCATATATCGATGGCATATATTGTATATAAATTATACTCAGTTTAATAAATAAAAATACCTGAGATGAAACTTATAAAATAAAAAATATTCATAAATATTATTTGGAAAATGAAAAAATATCAATGCAAACGATCTAATTCCATGCGCATTGCTACGTTATTTATGCAGACGAGCACGCCATAGCCTATTTGGAGGCAAAATACCCGACTGTTGTGAAACAACCCGGCGGTTGTCTATTTTGATGGGAAACGGCCCAATAATCATGACACGGGGTCATCGACCGCCTTGGTCTTATAAATTTAGCCATATTCCATTGTCTCCGGCATGTAAGACCCGATTTTGCCGTTTTAGGAAAGTTCGTTAGGAGTCCGTTTGAGTCGCCGTTTGTGGACCGTAGTTTCTTTTGATAAGTACTTTCATTGTTTAGGAAAATCTCAAATTTTCCAAAAATAGCAAATTTTTTCAGTCGGTTTTGGGTTGTTTTCCTCCTCTTTTGTCGCACAATTTAGGATTTTTTCCCATGTTTTTTTAAGAATCTTCTAGTTATTGTTAAAGATGATTTTTATTTATAGTCGGGAAACCGAGGCCTGAATAATTATCTTCGTTCATAGTCGTTATTCCTAGGAATAATTGGAGGTCTGAACAAATTATCGTTTTCTTTCTTTTCAATAATATTCGCTGCACTAGTTGTCATTATATTATATCTATTAATGAGCATTAATGCTTTTAGTTCTAGCTCGTCAAGTGAAAATTTTGTAACTTCGAAAAAAATATATTCAACCTCGGTCCTCCCACACAATGAAGCGGATCAATTGATTCTCCACTAACATCACACATTCTATTTTCTCTTTTTTTCATATAATTTTAGCAGCTCATACTTATATATATATATATATATATATTTTTTTTATTCTAACGTTTCTTTATAATAAACTAGTTACTATGTCTAGTTTTTTATAAAATTATATGATCAATACAAATATCTATATCGTATTGAGAAAAAAAACATGATGGGTCTTGAATTAATTCAATCAAAGTTTTTCAGACACTGATACAAATGACCATATTATTATGCTTTTACACAGTATAATGCACTAGTTAGTTGGTAAGAATGAGACATTTGTTCCAAATATTTTCTGCCCATGGATCTTCAAGGATTGCCATTGTCTTTTCCCAACAATCCTGACTGGTTTGAATAATTTCACGACAAAAAGTAACATCCTATTGGCTAGGCAAAGTCTTTATCACAAGAAGTTGTGTCAAAGTGTATATATTCGATTGAGAAATTCCACATTGTTCAGGCCATGTAGGTGCTTGTGTTGGGGAGTTACCGCTGATCATTGGTGCTTGTGATGGAGAGCCTGTGAGACTGACACACTTGTACCAAGTAATTTCCGCCCATGGATGAAGGTTAGCAAAAGCAGGAACATTTAGATCTTCAATAACCTCTATTACCTTTTCCCAGCAATACTTTGTAGTTTGTACAATTTCTTTGCAACATACTACATCCTTTTGGGTTGGAAAGGCCTTCGAGACAACAAGATTACCCATAAAATCTCCACATGGTCCGGACATTCTACATTGTTCTGGCCATGGACTAACCCAAGGTGCTTCTGCTGGAGAACTATCAATATCCCTCGCACCACTTACACCAATAAAAACCGAAGCACAAACAACAACGGAAAGAGCAACAACAAATCTAACATTAACTAGCTTCGCCATATCTTAATTTCTTTCTTGCTCTGTAATTCTTTTCTCCTTCTTTTATTTGGAATGTCTCAACTATTTGATATGAAAAATGGATTGTGTGGTTGTTATTTATACACAAACTCGTGTAAATAAAAATAAATGTACTAGTCTAAAACTGATTCTTTTAATTAATCTTAATTGCTTATAACGTTTTTGATGTGCATGTTTGTTGTTGTGCTGCTTCATTTTACCTGAACTTAATTATCAATGTTTCAAAACCAAAAACATTTAATTCTATTAAGAAAATAATTAAACTCATTGAGTTAGAATAAATTAAATGATTTGGGTTAGTCAAGTCACAAGGCAGGCTCACTCCCATAGTTTACGCATGCATATATGGGCGTAGTTGTTGGTTTCCCCTTGATGGGGGTTGTTGGGCCCTCTTTTGGGGTGCCAGTTATACCCTAAGAAGCACCGACAAGATCTCATGAATTTGGATACGGTGGTATGCATATATCGATGGCATATATTGTATATAAATTATACTCAGTTTAATAAATAAAAATACCTGAGATGAAACTTATAAAATAAAAAATATTCATAAATATTATTTGGAAAATGAAAAAATATCAATGCAAACGATCTAATTCCATGCGCATTGCTACGTTATTTATGCAGACGAGCACGCCATAGCCTATTTGGAGGCAAAATACCCGACTGTTGTGAAACAACCCGGCGGTTGTCTATTTTGATGGGAAACGGCCCAATAATCATGACACGGGGTCGTCGACCGCCTTGGTCTTATAAATTTAGCCATATTCCATTGTCTCGGGCATGTAAGACCCGATTTTGCCGTTTTAGGAAAGTTCGTTAGGAGTCCGTTTGAGTCGCCGTTTGTGGACCGTAGTTTCTTTTGATAAGTACTTTCATTGTTTAGGAAAATCTCAAATTTGCCAAAAATAGCAAATTTTTTCAGTCGGTTTTGGGTTGTTTTCCTCCTCTTTTGTCGCACAATTTAGGATTTTTTCCCATGTTTTTTTAAGAATCTTCTAGTTATTGTTAAAGATGATTTTTATTTATAGTCGGGAAACCGAGGCCTGAATAATTATCTTCGTTCATAGTCGTTATTCCTAGGAATAATTGGAGGTCTGAACAAATTATCGTTTTCTTTCTTTTCAATAATATTCGCTGCACTAGTTGTCATTATATTATATCTATTAATGAGCATTAATGCTTTTAGTTCTAGCTCGTCAAGTGAAAATTTTGTAACTTCGAAAAAAATATATTCAACCTCGGTCCTCCCACACAATGAAGCGGATCAATTGATTCTCCACTAACATCACACATTCTATTTTCTCTTTTTTTCATATAATTTTAGCAGCTCAGACTTATATATATATTTTTTTATTTTTTTTTATTCTGAAGTTTCTTTATAATAAACTAGTTACTATGTCTAGTTTTTTATAGAATTATATGATCAATACAAATATCTATATCGTATTGAGGAAAAAAACATGATGGGTCTTGAATTAATTCAATCAAAGTTTTTCAGACACTGATACAAATGACCATATTATTATGCTTTTACATAGTATAATGCACTAGTTAGTTGGTAAGAATGAGACATTTGTTCCAAATATTTTCTGCCCATGGATCTTCAAGGATTGCCATTGTCTTTTCCCAACAATCCTGACCGGTTTGAATAATTTCACGACAAAAAGTAACATCCTTTTGGCTAGGCAAAGTCTTTATCACAAGAAGTTGTGTCAAAGTGTATATATTCGATTGAGAAATTCCACATTGTTCAGGCAATGTAGGTGCTTGTGTTGGGGAGTTACCGCTGATCATTGGTGCTTGTGATGGAGAGCCTGTGAGACTGACACACTTGTACCAAGTAATTTCCGCCCATGGATGAAGGTTAGCAAAAGCAGGAACATTTAGATCTTCAATAACCTCCATTACCTTTTCCCAGCAATACTTTGTAGTTTGTACAATTTCTTTGCAACATACTACATCCTTTTGGGTTGGAAAGGCCTTCGAGACAACAAGATTACCCACAAAATCTCCACATGGTCCGGACATTCTACATTGTTCTGGCCATGGACTAACCCAAGGTGCTTCTGCTGGAGAACTATCAATATCCCTCGCACCACTTACACCAATAAAAACCGAAGCACAAACAACAACGGAAAGAGCAACAACAAATTTAACATTAACTAGCTTCGCCATATCTTAATTTCTTTCTTGCTCTGTAATTCTTTTCTCCTTCTTTTATTTGGAATGTCTCAACTATTTGATATGAAAAATGGATTGTGTGGTTATTATTTATACACAAACTCGTGTAAATAAAAATAAATGTACTAGTCTAAAACTGATTCTTTTAATTAATCTTAATTGCTTATAACGTTTTTGATGTGCATGTTTGTTGTTGTGCTGCTTCATTTTACCTGAACTTAATTATCAATGTTTCAAAACCAAAAACATTTAATTCTATTAAGAAAATAATTAAACTCATTGAGTTAGAATAAATTAAATGATTTGGGTTAGTCAAGTCACAAGGCAGGCTCACTCCCATAGTTTACGCATGCATATATGGGCGTAGTTGTTGGTTTCCCCTTGATGGGGGTCGTTGGGCCCTCTTTTGGGGTGCCAGTTATACCCTAAGAAGCACCGACAAGATCTCATGAATTTGGATACGGTGGTATGCATATATCGATGGCATATATTGTATATAAATTATACTCAGTTTAATAAATAAAAATACCTGAGATGAAACTTATAAAATAAAAAATATTCATAAATATTATTTGGAAAATGAAAAAATATCAATGCAAACGATCTAATTCCATGCGCATTGCTACGTTATTTATGCAGACGAGCACGCCATAGCCTATTTGGAGGCAAAATACCCGACTGTTGTGAAACAACCCGGCGGTTGTCTATTTTGATGGGAAACGGCCCAATAATCATGACACGGGGTCGTCGACCGCCTTGGTCTTATAAATTTAGCCATATTCCATTGTCTCGGGCATGTAAGACCCGATTTTGCCGTTTTAGGAAAGTTCGTTAGGAGTCCGTTTGAGTCGCCGTTTGTGGACCGTAGTTTCTTTTGATAAGTACTTTCATTGTTTAGGAAAATCTCAAATTTGCCAAAAATAGCAAATTTTGAGTTTCAGTCGGTTTTGGGTTGTTTTCATCCTCTTTTGTCGCACAATTTAGGATTTTTTCCCATGTTTTTTTAAGAATCTTCTAGTTATTGTTAAAGATGATTTTTATTTATAGTCGGGAAACCGAGGCCTGAATAATTATCTTCGTTCATAGTCGTTATTCCTAGGAATAATTGGAGGTCTGAACAAATTATCGTTTTCTTTCTTTTCAATAATATTCGCTGCACTAGTTGTCATTATATTATATCTATTAATGAGCATTAATGCTTTTAGTTCTAGATCGTCAAGTGAAAATTTTGTAACTTTGAAAAAAATATATTCAACCTCGGTCCTCCCACACAATGAAGCGGATCAATTGATTCTCCACTAACATCACACATTCTATTTTCTCTTTTTTTTCATATAATTTTAGCAGCTCAGACTTATATATATATATTTTTTTATTTTTTTTTTATTCTGAAGTTTCTTTATAATAAACTAGTTACTATGTCTAGTTTTTTATAGAATTATATGATCAATACAAATATCTATATCGTATTGAGAAAAAAAACATGATGGGTCTTGAATTAATTCAATCAAAGTTTTTCAGACACTGATACAAATGACCATATTATTATGCTTTTACATAGTATAATGCACTAGTTAGTTGGTAAGAATGAGACATTTGTTCCAAATATTTTCTGCCCATGGATCTTCAAGGATTGCCATTGTCTTTTCCCAACAATCCTGACCGGTTTGAATAATTTCACGACAAAAAGTAACATCCTTTTGGCTAGGCAAAGTCTTTATCACAAGAAGTTGTGTCAAAGTGTATATATTCGATTGAGAAATTCCACATTGTTCAGGCAATGTAGGTGCTTGTGTTGGGGAGTTACCGTTGATCATTGGTGCTTGTGATGGAGAGCCTGTGAGACTGACACACTTGTACCAAGTAATTTCCGCCCATGGATGAAGGTTAGCAAAAGCAGGAACATTTAGATCTTCAATAACCTCCATTACCTTTTCCCAGCAATACTTTGTAGTTTGTACAATTTCTTTGCAACATACTACATCCTTTTGGGTTGGAAAGGCCTTCGAGACAACAAGATTACCCACAAAATCTCCACATGGTCCGGACATTCTACATTGTTCTGGCCATGGACTAACCCAAGGTGCTTCTGCTGGATAACTATCAATATACCTCGCACCACTTACACCAATAAAAACCGAAGCACAAACAACAACGGAAAGAGCAACAACAAATCTAACATTAACTAGCTTCGCCATATCTTAATTTCTTTCTTGCTCTGTAATTCTTTTCTCCTTCTTTTATTTGGAATGTCTCAACTATTTGATATGAAAAATGGATTGTGTGGTTGTTATTTAAACACAAACTCTTGTAAATAAAAATAAATGTACAAGCTAAAACTGATTCTTTTAATTAATCTTAATTGCTTATAACGTTTTTGATGTGCATGTTTGTTGTTGTGCTGCTTCATTTTACCTGAACTTAATTATCAATGTTTCAAAACCAAAAACATTTAATTCTATTAAGAAAATAATTAAACTCATTGAGTTAGAATAAATTAAATGATTTGGGTTAGTCAAGTCACAAGGCAGGCTCACTCCCATAGTTTACGCATGCATATATGGGCGTAGTTGTTGGTTTCCCCTTGATGGGGGTTGTTGGGCCCTCTTTTGGGGTGCCAGTTATACCCTAAGAAGCACCGACAAGATCTCATGAATTTGGATACGGTGGTATGCATATATCGATGGCATATATTGTATATAAATTATACTCAGTTTAATAAATAAAAATACCTGAGATGAAACTTATAAAATAAAAAATATTCATAAATATTATTTGGAAAATGAAAAAATATCAATGCAAACGATCTAATTCCATGCGCATTGCTACGTTATTTATGCAGACGAGCACGCCATAGCCTATTTGGAGGCAAAATACCCGACTGTTGTGAAACAACCCGGCGGTTGTCTATTTTGATGGGAAACGGCCCAATAATCATGACACGGGGTCGTCGACCGCCTTGGTCTTATAAATTTAGCCATATTCCATTGTCTCGGGCATGTAAGACCCGATTTTGCCGTTTTAGGAAAGTTCGTTAGGAGTCCGTTTGAATCGCCGTTTGTGGACCGTAGTTTCTTTTGATAAGTACTTTAATTGTTTAGGAAAATCTCAAATTTGCCAAAAATAGCAAATTTTGAGTTTCAGTCGGTTTTGGGTTGTTTTCATCCTCTTTTGTCGCACAATTTAGGATTTTTTCCCATGTTTTTTTAAGAATCTGCTAGTTATTGTTAAAGATGATTTTTATTTATAGTCGGGAAACCGAGGCCTGAATAATTATCTTCGTTCATAGTCGTTATTCCTAGGAATAATTGGAGGTCTGAACAAATTATCGTTTTCTTTCTTTTCAATAATATTCGCTGCACTAGTTGTCATTATATTATATCTATTAATGAGCATTAATGCTTTTAGTTCTAGCTCGTCAAGTGAAAATTTTGTAACTTCGAAAAAAATATATTCAACCTCGGTCCTCCCACACAATGAAGCGGATCAATTGATTCTCCACTAACATCACACATTCTATTTTCTCTTTTTTTCATATAATTTTAGCAGCTCAGACTTATATATATATTTTTTTATTTTTTTTTATTCTGAAGTTTCTTTATAATAAACTAGTTACTATGTCTAGTTTTTTATAGAATTATATGATCAATACAAATATCTATATCGTATTGAGGAAAAAAACATGATGGGTCTTGAATTAATTCAATCAAAGTTTTTCAGACACTGATACAAATGACCATATTATTATGCTTTTACATAGTATAATGCACTAGTTAGTTGGTAAGAATGAGACATTTGTTCCAAATATTTTCTGCCCATGGATCTTCAAGGATTGCCATTGTCTTTTCCCAACAATCCTGACCGGTTTGAATAATTTCACGACAAAAAGTAACATCCTTTTGGCTAGGCAAAGTCTTTATCACAAGAAGTTGTGTCAAAGTGTATATATTCGATTGAGAAATTCCACATTGTTCAGGCAATGTAGGTGCTTGTGTTGGGGAGTTACCGCTGATCATTGGTGCTTGTGATGGAGAGCCTGTGAGACTGACACACTTGTACCAAGTAATTTCCGCCCATGGATGAAGGTTAGCAAAAGCAGGAACATTTAGATCTTCAATAACCTCCATTACCTTTTCCCAGCAATACTTTGTAGTTTGTACAATTTCTTTGCAACATACTACATCCTTTTGGGTTGGAAAGGCCTTCGAGACAACAAGATTACCCACAAAATCTCCACATGGTCCGGACATTCTACATTGTTCTGGCCATGGACTAACCCAAGGTGCTTCTGCTGGAGAACTATCAATATCCCTCGCACCACTTACACCAATAAAAACCGAAGCACAAACAACAACGGAAAGAGCAACAACAAATCTAACATTAACTAGCTTCGCCATATCTTAATTTCTTTCTTGCTCTGTAATTCTTTTCTCCTTCTTTTATTTGGAATGTCTCAACTATTTGATATGAAAAATGGATTGTGTGGTTGTTATTTAAACACAAACTCTTGTAAATAAAAATAAATGTACAAGCTAAAACTGATTCTTTTAATTAATCTTAATTGCTTATAACGTTTTTGATGTGCATGTTTGTTGTTGTGCTGCTTCATTTTACCTGAACTTAATTATCAATGTTTCAAAACCAAAAACATTTAATTCTATTAAGAAAATAATTAAACTCATTGAGTTAGAATAAATTAAATGATTTGGGTTAGTCAAGTCACAAGGCAGGCTCACTCCCATAGTTTACGCATGCATATATGGGCGTAGTTGTTGGTTTCCCCTTGATGGGGGTTGTTGGGCCCTCTTTTGGGGTGCCAGTTATACCCTAAGAAGCACCGACAAGATCTCATGAATTTGGATACGGTGGTATGCATATATCGATGGCATATATTGTATATAAATTATACTCAGTTTAATAAATAAAAATACCTGAGATGAAACTTATAAAATAAAAAATATTCATAAATATTATTTGGAAAATGAAAAAATATCAATGCAAACGATCTAATTCCATGCGCATTGCTACGTTATTTATGCAGACGAGCACGCCATAGCCTATTTGGAGGCAAAATACCCGACTGTTGTGAAACAACCCGGCGGTTGTCTATTTTGATGGGAAACGGCCCAATAATCATGACACGGGGTCGTCGACCGCCTTGGTCTTATAAATTTAGCCATATTCCATTGTCTCGGGCATGTAAGACCCGATTTTGCCGTTTTAGGAAAGTTCGTTAGGAGTCCGTTTGAATCGCCGTTTGTGGACCGTAGTTTCTTTTGATAAGTACTTTAATTGTTTAGGAAAATCTCAAATTTGCCAAAAATAGCAAATTTTGAGTTTCAGTCGGTTTTGGGTTGTTTTCATCCTCTTTTGTCGCACAATTTAGGATTTTTTCCCATGTTTTTTTAAGAATCTGCTAGTTATTGTTAAAGATGATTTTTATTTATAGTCGGGAAACCGAGGCCTGAATAATTATCTTCGTTCATAGTCGTTATTCCTAGGAATAATTGGAGGTCTGAACAAATTATCGTTTTCTTTCTTTTCAATAATATTCGCTGCACTAGTTGTCATTATATTATATCTATTAATGAGCATTAATGCTTTTAGTTCTAGCTCGTCAAGTGAAAATTTTGTAACTTCGAAAAAAATATATTCAACCTCGGTCCTCCCACACAATGAAGCGGATCAATTGATTCTCCACTAACATCACACATTCTATTTTCTCTTTTTTTCATATAATTTTAGCAGCTCAGACTTATATATATATTTTTTTATTTTTTTTTATTCTGAAGTTTCTTTATAATAAACTAGTTACTATGTCTAGTTTTTTATAGAATTATATGATCAATACAAATATCTATATCGTATTGAGGAAAAAAACATGATGGGTCTTGAATTAATTCAATCAAAGTTTTTCAGACACTGATACAAATGACCATATTATTATGCTTTTACATAGTATAATGCACTAGTTAGTTGGTAAGAATGAGACATTTGTTCCAAATATTTTCTGCCCATGGATCTTCAAGGATTGCCATTGTCTTTTCCCAACAATCCTGACCGGTTTGAATAATTTCACGACAAAAAGTAACATCCTTTTGGCTAGGCAAAGTCTTTATCACAAGAAGTTGTGTCAAAGTGTATATATTCGATTGAGAAATTCCACATTGTTCAGGCAATGTAGGTGCTTGTGTTGGGGAGTTACCGCTGATCATTGGTGCTTGTGATGGAGAGCCTGTGAGACTGACACACTTGTACCAAGTAATTTCCGCCCATGGATGAAGGTTAGCAAAAGCAGGAACATTTAGATCTTCAATAACCTCCATTACCTTTTCCCAGCAATACTTTGTAGTTTGTACAATTTCTTTGCAACATACTACATCCTTTTGGGTTGGAAAGGCCTTCGAGACAACAAGATTACCCACAAAATCTCCACATGGTCCGGACATTCTACATTGTTCTGGCCATGGACTAACCCAAGGTGCTTCTGCTGGAGAACTATCAATATCCCTCGCACCACTTATACCAATAAAAACCGAAGTACAAACAACAACGGAAAGAGCAACAACAAATCTAACATTAACTAGCTTCGCCATATCTTAATTTCTTTCTTGCTCTGTAATTCTTTTCTCCTTCTTTTATTTGGAATGTCTCAACTATTTGATATGAAAAATGGATTGTGTGGTTATTATTTATACACAAACTCGTGTAAATAAAAATAAATGTACTAGTCTAAAACTGATTCTTTTAATTAATCTTAATTGCTTATAACGTTTTTGATGTGCATGTTTGTTGTTGTGCTGCTTCATTTTACCTGAACTTAATTATCAATGTTTCAAAACCAAAAACATTTAATTCTATTAAGAAAATAATTAAACACATTGAGTTAGAATAAATTAAATGATTTGGGTTAGTCAAGTCACAAGGAAGGCTCACTCCCATAGTTTACGCATGCATATATGGGCGTAGTTGTTGGTTTCCCCTTGATGGGGGTTGTTGGGCCCTCTTTTGGGGTGCCAGTTATACCCTAAGAAGCACCGACAAGATCTCATGAATTTGGATACGGTGGTATGCATATATCGATGGCATATATTGTATATAAATTATACTTAGTTTAATAAATAAAAATACCTGAGATGAAACTTATAAAATAAAAAATATTCATAAATATTATTTGGAAAATGAAAAAATATCAATGCAAACGATCTAATTCCATGCGCATTGCTACGTTATTTATGCAGACGAGCACGCCATAGCCTATTTGGAGGCAAAATACCCGACTGTTGTGAAACAACCCGACGGTTGTCTATTTTGATGGGAAACGGCCCAATAATCATGACACGGGGTCGTCGACCGCCTTGGTCTTATAAATTTAGCCATATTCCATTGTCTCGGGCATGTAAGACCCGATTTTGGCGTTTTAGGAAAGTTCGTTAGGAGTTCGTTTGAGTCGCCGTTTGTGGACCGTAGTTTCTTTTGATAAGTACTTTCATTGTTTAGGAAAATCTCAAATTTGCCAAAAATAGCAAATTTTGAGTTTCAGTCGGTTTTGGGTTGTTTTCATCCTCTTTTGTCGCACAATTTAGGATTTTTTCCCATGTTTTTTTAAGAATCTTCTAGTTATTGTTAAAGATGATTTTTATTTATAGTCGGGAAACCGAGGCCTGAATAATTATCTTCGTTCATAGTCGTTATTCCTAGGAATAATTGGAGGTCTGAACAAATTATCGTTTTCTTTCTTTTCAATAATATTCGCTGCACTAGTTGTCATTATATTATATCTATTAATGAGCATTAATGCTTTTAGTTCTAGCTCGTCAAGTGAAAATTTTGTAACTTCGAAAAAAATATATTCAACCTCGGTCCTCCCACACAATGAAGCGGATCAATTGATTCTCCACTAACATCACACATTCTATTTTCTCTTTTTTTCATATAATTTTAGCAG
>NW_020622270.1:4479038-4479204 GCF_003573695.1 Papaver somniferum | reverse complement strand
GTGTTTGTCCTTGTGTGTTTCCTTGTATGATTTTGTATAGTTAGGCTTCTGAAATTTATCTGCGTAATTTTATGCATCCGATTGATGATCAAGTTGTTTCTTGTGATATATAACATGATTCGGTTTTACTGGTTAAAATTTGAGAATAATCCACCGTAAATGCACC